>NC_057018.1:1231989-1362467 GCF_000002595.2 Chlamydomonas reinhardtii | reverse complement strand
CACACACACACACACACACACACACACACACACACACACACACACACACACACACACACACGCACGCACGCACACACGCACACACACACACACACACACACACACACACACACACACACACACACACACACACACACACACACACACACACACACACGCACAGGCCTGCATCGCGCGCGTGCGGGCCGCCGGCCAGACCCGCGACGACATCATCCGCCGCTCCTCCGGCCTTCCCTTCGCCTTCGCCGCCCTTTTCCTGGCCGAGCCCACCAACGCGCCCAAACAGCTGCTGCCGCATGGCATGAACGCGCTGCTCGCCGTCGCCGCCGCCGCCACGGATGCGTGCCTGGCGCGCGACGAGGAGGCGGTGGCGGATGGGGCGGCGGTGAAGGGGGAGGAGGTGGAGGGGAATGGGAAGGAGGAGGGGAAGGAGAAGGAGGGGAAGGAGGGGAAGGAGAAGGAGGATGGGGAGGCGGATGGGAAGGAGGGGAGGGAGGAGGGGAAGGGGGAGGGGGAGGGGGAGAGGATCACCATTTATCAGGTGTGGCCGGTGGTGCACGCCTTCAACTGCCTGCGGCACGCCTTCAACGACTCCCACCTGGCCGTGGACACCAGTGGCTACTTCGCGGCCGCCATCCAGGTGCGTGTGTGGGTGTGTGTGGGGGGGGGGGAGAGGGGGAGGCGGGGGGCTACTTCGCGGCCGCCATCCAGGTGCGTGGATGTGTGGGTGGGGGGTGTGTGGTTGGGGGGGGAGAGGGGAAGGGTGTGGGTGCGGGTGTGGGGGGGAGGTGGGTGGCGGTGGGGTGTGTGTGGGGGACCGCATGGGGGGACCGCGGGGGCGTGCGTGCTGGATCCAGCGCACATCAGTGTACGGTACCCATTGCCATGGCTTGGCAATCCTGACGCCGACTCCTCTCCTCCCTCCCTCCCCCTCCTCCTCCCTCCTCCCCCCGCGCCTCCGCCTCCTCCCTCCCTCATCTGCCTCCTCCGCCTCCTCCTCCCTCCTCCTCCGCCTCCCCCTCCCTCATCTGCCTCCTCCCTCCTCCTCCGCCTCCTCCTTCCTCCTCCCTCCTCCCGCCTCCTCGTCCGGCGCTTTGGAACCAAAGGCCTGCCTGCGTGCGCTGCGTGCTGGGGCCTGGGAGATCCGCAACAGCGCCATGCTGTGCTTCACGGCGCTCGTGACGCGCATGCTGGGCTTCAAGAACGACAGCAGCGCCGAGACCGTGCGCAAGGCCGTGAGCGGTGCGTGCTGCGTGCTGCGTGCTGCGTGCTGTGTGTTGGGCGCGCCGGGATGGGTGGAGATATAGTGGGTGGGATTTCGGTGAGGAATGCGGTGCTGGTGGTGGTGATGGTGGTGGATGGAGTGGGTGGGTTTGGCAATGAGGGTTGGCAAAGGCTTGCTCGACTACCGTACGCTGGGTGCACGCATCACTCCGCCCACATTGCTCTCTGATTGTTGCTCCTTGGTCAAATACAACTACGAAAACCACACACAAACAGGCGCGGAGTTCTTCGCTCGCTACCCCGCGCTCCACGGATTTCTGCTGGAGCAGTTGCAGGAAGCAGCGGCGGAGCTGGAGGCGGCGTCAGCCGCCGCCGCCGCCGCGGCCGCCGCCGCCGGCAGCGGCGCCGCCAGCCGCGCCGCCGCCGCGCTCGCCAATCCGCACCCGGGCCTCTACCCCGTGCTCATCATCCTCTCGCGCCTCAAGCCATCCCACATCCGAGACGACGACCCAGCGGCAGCGGCACCGGCGGCGGCATCGGCGGCGGCGCTGCTTGGAGAGGAGGGCGCCGATGGCGGTCCGGCGGCTGAAGGCGGCGACGGCAGTGGCGGCGGTGGAGTGGCGGCGGCGGCGACCTACATGGGAGCGCTGTCGCCGACGGTGTTTACGCCGCTGGTTCGCCGCTGTGCCACGGCGGCGCCGCTGGCGGTGCGGCGACTGGCGGCGAGAGCGCTGGCGCCGCTGGTGCGTGCGTGCGGGCTTGCTTGCTTGCCTGGTCGGCTTGCTTGCGTGTGTGCTCCTTTATATTGTGAAGAATGCTGTTGCCTGCTTGTGCTTGTGGGGCGATGATGCTGAATGGTTCTGGATGAGCGGCTTGTGCATTGTATGTACAAAGTCGGGAGGAAGCGCAAGGCCCCGAATGCACCGACACCGAGCATTCAAACCGCTTGCTTGTGACAACACATCTACAACATATACCCAGGCCCCGAATTACACCGCTTGCTTGTGACAACACATTCACATTTAACCTCGCTTGCTTGTGACCCCCACCCACAGGTGGCGGCCCCCGACGTCGCGCCGCTGCTGCGGCAGCTGCTGGCGCCCGTGCCACCCCGCCCCCGCGCCGTCGCCGACGGCTCCGCCCGCCCGCCCCTGCGCTTCGCTGGCGGCGGCGGCGGCAACGCCCTCCACGGCGCCTTCCTCCAGACCGCTGCCCTACTGGAGGCCGCCTCCGCGGCTGCAGCTGCTACTGCCGCTGCTGGCGGCAGTAGCAGCTGCAGCAGCGGCACCAGCAGTAGCAGCAGCAGCAGCACCGGCAGTAGCAGCACCGCGGAGGAGGACTTGTTGGCCGCATCGCTGCCGGCGCTTTCCCGCGGCGCCTGGATGGCAGACCCGGCCCTGGGCACGTGCGCGGTGGGCTGCGGGCTGCTGGCGGCGGCGGCGGCGGCGCTGGCGCTACTGCCGCCGCGGCGCTGCTCCGAGTTCCGTACACAGGTGGCGGAGCTGGCGGCGGCGTGCCGCGACGCGGCCGAGTTCGTGCCGCCGCCGCGGCCCGGCTCAGCTGCTGCTGCTACAGCCGCAGCTACAGCCGCGGCTGGTACAGCCGCGGCTGCTACAGCCGCTACAGCCAGTGGCGGCGGCGGCGGCGGCGGGGGTGTGAATGTGTTTGTGAGTGACTACCCCGACCCCATGCGCTGCCAGCTGCTGAAGCAGGCGACGCAGCTGTGGCTGGGGCCGGTGCTGTTGGCGCAGGCCTTCAGGTGCGGGCGACAGGGCGACAGGGCGTGTGCGTGTGTTTGTGTGTGTGTGTGTGTGTGGGGGGGGGGGGGGCGCTGCGCGCGCGCGTGTGGGCAACGAGGATGATGTGTATATGAGGGAGGGATGCGGTGCCATCACGCGAGCACACGCAAACGTCCACGGTCCCGGTCACTGTGGTATCTGCTTCCATCGCTCCCGGTCCCATCGCGCACCCCTTTGCGCGTCCAGTGCCTTTCTCACACTCCTCTACACCCGCCCCCCACACTCCCTGGGTTGGCAAATGTTTATTATGGAATCGGACTTGATACCCCACCTCCACACACGCTCCACCTACCGCCCTTCTTCAGGTCCAGCGCCCCCGCGGGCTTCTACACAGAGGGCCTGCTGCAGCAGCTGCGCACCTGCCTCGCCTCGCCCTCCTACGACGTACGCGCCGCCGCCCTCAAAACCCTGGACCGACACCTTACGGCCATCAACGCAGCCGTCGCCTCCGCCGCCGCCGCCGCCGCCACTTCCGGCGGTTCTGGAATTGGTGGTGGCGGCGGCGGCAGCGGCGGCAGTGTGAGCAGCGAGGCAGCGGTGGCGGCGGAGGCGGAGGCGGCGGCTGCCGCCGCCGCTGGGCCGGGCGTGGCGGACGCTGGCGGCAAGCTGGCGGCGGTGGCGGCGGCGCTGGCGGCGCGGCCGGCGCAGCTGTCGCGGATCGCTGGCGAGGGCATGGCTTTGTTGTGGGGCTGCGTTGCTTCCGAGCCCATTCACAAGGTGGCGCGCCGCCACCTCAAGGCGTTGGGGCAGCTACACACGCTTGCCGCCAGCCTGGCGGCGGCGCAAGCGGCGGCGGCGGCGGCGGCGGCGGCGGCGGCGTCGCCAGCGGCGGCGCTGGCGGCGGCGGCGGCGCCAGCAATGGACCCGATCACTGGCGAGCTGCTGCCGCCGCCGTTGACGGCGGCGGCGGCGGCGGCTGCGGGCGGTCTGACAGTGCAGCATCCGGCCGGCTGCTTCTGCTGCGTCGATCCCTCGGTGGCGGCGGCGGCGGCGGACCCGGCGGCGGCGGCGGAGCTGGCGGCGGCGCTGGCACACGTGGCACTGGTGCGGCGACTGCTCGGCAGTAGCAGGGAGCTGGAGGCGAGGTGCGAGGCGCTCCGGTGTCTGGGCCGGGCCCTGGGCCGCGCCCTGGCGGCCGGCGCAGCGGCTGCAGCTACAGCTGCGGCGGTTGCTACAGCCGGTACCGCCAGTGGCAGTGGCAGCAGCAACAGCAGCAGGGGCAGTAGCAGCAGCGTTGTGCCTGTTGAGCACTGGCTGCAGCTGGCGGCGGCGCTGGGTGCGCTGTTGGATTCTGTGGCGGCGGCGGCGGCGCCATGGCAGCCTGAGGACTGGCGGCGGGCGGGCGTGGAGGCGCTGGCGGGGTCACAGCTACTGCCGACTTCCGCGCTGGCGGCTGTAGCAACAGGAGGCAGCGGTGGGGTTGCGGGGGCGACGGCGGCGCAGGCGGCGGCGCTGGTGGCGGCGCTTGACGTCGGCGCCAGTGGCGGCGGCGGCGGCGGCGCGTTGCATCGGTCGGCGCTGCGAGGGTGGCGCTGTGTCGTGGCGTTCCTGGAGGTACGTCGTTTGGCCTGTCGGGTTCGGCGTTTTAGTTCGGTGAAAGGATCGGGTTCTGATTGCCGTGTGCACTGCTGTGCCCAGCTCGATCCCAACCCATTGCGGACCAGAAGTGCGCTGACACGCACACGTGCAGAACACACACACACACACACACACACACACACACACACACACACACACACGCACACACACACACACACACACACACACACGCACACATACACACATACACACACACACACACACTTACACACACTTACACACTTACACACACACACACACACACACACACACACACACACACTTACACACACACACACACACGCACTCGCAGGACGAAGACCTGCAGGTCCGCCAGTCCTCCGCGCGCCTGGCACAGTGCGTCATGGAGCTACTGCCGTCCACAGCCGCCGGCAGTCGCAGCAGCGCCGGCAGTAGCAGCAGCAGCGCCGGCAGTAGCGGAACCGAGGAGGAGGGGCAGGAGGCGGGGCTGTGGCGGCCCGCGCCGGCGGCCGCGTACCAGGATGGCGCGAGTGGCGGCACCGGTGGCGGCAGTAGCAGCAGCGACGAGAAGGAGAGGGCGGCGGCGGCTGCTGCTGCTGCTGCTACAGCCGCGGTGGTTGGCCGCCAACCGCTGTACGTCGAGGCCGTGATCCGGTGGCTGTACCCGCTGCTGGTTCGGCTGTACGGCAGTAGCAGCAACAGCAGTAGCAGCAACAGCAGTAGCAGCGGCAGCGGCAATAGCAGCAGTGCTACTGCCGGCGCCGCACGGCCGGCGCTGCTGGCGCTGCTGTGTGACCTAGTGGTGAATGGTGTGGCGCCTCAGGCGGAGGAGCAGCAGCAGGGGGGTGGCGTGGCGGGCACGTCGGCCGCTGCTGCTGGAGGGGGTGCTGAAGGGGATGGGGATGGTGGTGTGCCAGAGGTGGTGACGGCCCTCCTCAAGGTGAGCATATGCAGCAGACTCTTCAGCAGCAGCAGCACCAGCAGGACCAGTAGCAGCAGTAGCAGGTGTCGCACGTGTGGCATTGTGTTTCTTAGGAAGGCACCGAAAAGGAAGGGGCCAACACCGGGCGTGCAGGTTGGGTGGGCGGTTAGGGCACCGCGATGTGGGGCCAATCTGCCCTTTGATTGGGTTATGTCCCAGGGGTTCGCTAACTGCGCTACAACCGCAAGCAAGCAAGCTGCCCACCTTTCATCCCGCAAGCCTCGTACCCCACAACCCCATCCACAAGCCTAACGTAACCCACAACCCCCGCCACTCCCGAACGACAGGACGCAGCCGCGGCAGCTGCGGCTGCAGCTGCGGCCGACGGTGCCGCCCCTGGCGGCGGCCCGGCTGCTACTGCCGCTACTGCCGCTACTGCCGCCACCTCCTCCGCCACCTCCTCCTCCCGGCGCCTGTTTGACAAGGAGGCAGACAACCCACACGAGGAGCCGCTGCTGACATGCCAGCTGGCGGCAGCGGCGGCGCGGCGGCTGCTGCTGCAGCTACAGCCACACCCCGCAGCAGCAGCTGCCGCTGCCGCTGCTACTGCCGGCCTGACGGCGGCGGAGGCGGCGGCGCTGGCGGCGCTGCGGGCCGCTGCCTGGCGCCGCCTGGGCTCCATTGCGGCCGCCGCGGCGGTGGCGTGCGGCGAGGCGCCTGCTGCTACTGCTGCTACTGCTGCTACTGCTGCTACTGCTGCTACTGCTGCTACTGCTGCTACTGCTGCTACTGCTGCTACTGCTGCTACTGCTGCTACTGCTGCTACTGCTGCTACTGCTGCTACTGCTGCTACTGCTGCTACTGCTGCTACTGCTGCTACTGCTGCTACTGCTGCAGCCGACAACGGCAGCAGCAGTAGCAGTAGCAGCGGGCCAGACGCTGCCTCAGCCGCTGGAGTGGCGGCAGTAGCACCCACCGCCGACTCCGCCTCCGCTTCCCCCTCTCCGACTGCCTCTGCTGCGACGGCGGGTGGGTGGCTTGGGGGTTTCATCAACCAGCCTGACGTGTTTGGCTGCGCTTACCGAGCTCTGCTGCTGCTGTGGGCCACAGAGCCCGCGGCGGCGGCGGTGGCAGCAGCAGTGGCGGCGGCGCAGGCGCCTGCGGCGGCCGGGCAAGCACAGCAGGCGGAGGCGGTGGGCGTGCAGGAAGCAGTGGTGTTGGGGGCGTTGGCGGCGCGGGCGGATGTGGCGGGCTCTCAACTGGGTCCGCTGCTGCGGGCGCTGCTGCCAAAGCGGGCGGCGTCGGAGGGAGGAGAGGGGCAGGCGGGGCAGGGCGGTGGCGGTGGTGGTGGTGGGGGAGGTGGCGGCGGTGGTGGTGGTGGGGGTGGGGGTGAGGAGGAGCAGCAGCATCGCATCCTGTTCCTGGTGTAGCGTGCAACTGGTGGTCAATTGGGGCATCGGGGCCGGCGGCGTTCAGTTGTGTCACCGACTCCATACTTGATTGACCTCATGAATATGGCAATCAAATCGCAGAACTGCCTGTTTGCTTAAGAACAGAGGCGGGAGGGATTGCTTTGAATGCAGAGCTCGAGGTGCGTTGGCCGCAGCACAGAATGACTGTGTTTGCCGGGGCGGGGTGCCTGCGGCCGATGCTGAGGAAAGCGGGTTTCAGATGAAGGAAAGGGGGGTGGGTTCAGGTGAAGTCGTTGGCCTGGTCGGTGGTGCAGGCGGTGTGCAGGCGGGTTGCTTGCTGTTTTGCTGTTTTGCTGTTTTGCCCTGAAAGCTCAGCTCCAAGCCATACATGTACAGCCTTCACCGGGGGGGGGGGGGTGGCCACCGGAGGCGGCTGAGCTTGCCGCCGTAGGGGCGGGGAGGCGGCCACAGCATCAACAGCTGTCAGTGGTTTTTGGCTTGTGCGGACACCCCATTATGGTCGAGCCGTAGTGCGGCACTGGCTTGCCGGCACTGCACGCACGCCACCAGCAGCAGCAGCAGCAGCACGAGGGCTTCTTGTTGTCGCGTGTGCTTTTGTGTGTGACAGCAGACCGGCCCCAAGCAGGGGGGCTGCGCTCTCGTCAACACCTACCCTGGCTCCTTCAAGAACGTTTTGGTGCTGTCCGTGTCAGCTTTTGGTCAGCTGGCCACGTGTCAGCTGACCGAGTGCGTGTCATACTGCCTTGGCTGGGGAGAAAGAGGAGTGCGTGAGCAGGGTTGAGTTATGCGGCTGGGTGGGTGGGTGCGGCCCCGACGACATGGTGATAAGATAGATGGGCCTTACTGGTGATGGGCCTTACTGATGGCTGGGGTTAGTTCAACACGGCTGATGCACGTAGCGGCACGCACGCGCTAGCCTGCAATTGTATTATTGCTAACTTAAATCAAGCACGCGCATAATCATCAGCAATAATTGGTCCAAAACACGCACACACGCTTCACACGGCGGCCGGCATCAGCTGCAGCCCAACAAAGTAAGGTCGCGCCGCCCGTACTTCGTCGGCCACCCACCCTTCCTTGCTCATGTACCCTTCAGCAGCAGTAGCAGCAGTACCCCATGGCCATGCATGCACATGCGCACGCACACGCACACGTCCTCCCCCGTCCTCCCCCGTCCTCCCCCGTCCTCCCCCGGGGGAGGACGGGCCCGTCCTCCCCCGTCCTCCCCCGTCCTCGCCCGTCCTCCCCTGCACCGACCACTAACCATTTTTACTGCGGCGGGTCCCCATCTCATCGTCAAGAGAATTCCTTGAAACATGGAAGCAACGCGGCGGTTCCGACACTGCTGCCCCTGCCTCGCTACACTGCCTCGCTACACTGCCTCCGTCCACTGCCGCCACCGCCGCCGCCTCCAGCACGCATTGCCACGCACGGCCGACACAGCTGCACTACTGCCCGCCGCCACCGCCGCCACCTCCAGCAGTATTCATCCTCCGCCGCCACGAGTGCAGTAGTCCATCCCCTGCCCTCCTTTGCTACCACACCCCGCTGCTAGTGCTGCTCTCCCCACTCCCCATTTTGTCCCCTACCCCTGCGACTACTGCCACGGCCCGCCGCGCCCCCTAAATACTCCTCAGCATCAGCCCGCCGGGGGTAATGCAGCAGTCCATCCCGCAGCAGTGCAGTAGTCCTGCTCCTGCTGCCCCTTACTTCTGCTACTGCTGCTCTCCCTGCAGCTGCGCTGTCTTAACTCCCCTGCTGCTCCCCCTACCGCCCCTGCTCCACCTGCTGCCCCCTGCCGCGATCCGCCGAGCCGCCGCCGCCGCCGCCGCCACTGCTGCCGCCGCCGCCGCTGCCGCCGCCGGGAGACGGCAGCGCCTCCTTGTCCATGGCGACCTACGATATCGATTGACGGATTTGGAGGTAGAAGGAGAAGGATTGGGAGGAGTGTGTATGTGGAAACCCGCCCACACACACACACCCGCCCTCTCACGCTCACCATGCGCGCGTACTTATCCGCCGCGCTCTGCAGCTTGGAGGCCACACCCGCCCGCGGCACTGCGCCGCCGCCCGCCGCCTTCTCGGCCTCGTAGGCGGCGGCGGCCTGATGGGTGGGCGTGTGTGTTTGGGGGGGGGGAGGTGGGGAAGGCATGTGGAGGCATGGGGGTGGGGAGGGGGTGGTGTGTGTGCGTGCGGTGGGGGAGAGGTAGGGCGTGACAAGGTTTGGCATGGGGTTGTGGGGTGGGGGAGGGCACAGGGTGGGTGTGGGCAAGGGGTGGGGGAGGGCAAGCGGGTGCATCGGCGGGACAATGGGCGAGCCGCTGCGGGTGCAGCTGGGTGGTGGATACATGGTTGGGGTCGTGGCATTGGTTGCAGCCCAAACCGTCTCACACACACACGCACCCAACCTACCCAACAACCACGCATATGGACACGAACACTTGTGGGCGCTTGCTTTTCCCCCCCAGTTCTCATCCCTCCAGCCCCACCCAACCCACCCACCCACCCATATCCAACCCACGCCACACCACCTTGTCACCCACCTCCGACGCCAGCCTGGCCGCCACCTCCTCCTCCCCTGGCAGCGCGTCTTGCGCCGCCGGCACCTGTGGGGGCGCGTGTGTGTGTGTCGTGTGAGTAAAGCATTGCCAACCCAGAACCAGAGAGCACGGAGGAGGGTTTGCAATGGTGGTGATTGGTGGTGGTAGTTTATGTGGCATAAGGGCGCGCGGCCTCACTCGGGCAGCCGTTGCCCCCCCCTCTACCCACCCACCTACATGCGTGCCTCCGGATTCTTACTCCATCTCCGCCTTCCTCTCCACACATACCCATGCTTCCCCGAACTCCCCCCTCTCCCCCCACCTCGACTCCCATCCCCTCCCCCCCCCCCCACACGCACACACCTTGACTCCCGACATGACGGCCAGGGGGCTCATGTGGCGGTTGGCAGCAACCGCCGCCGCATACTTGCCAAAGGCACCTTTTTGGGGGCGGGGCGCGGAGGGTTGGGTTAGGACAAGAAAGGCGGATTGCAGTATTGGAACAGTTTTAAGAATCCGAAGCGGCCAGAGACGCGCGGGATGAGACGCTCCGGATGGATCCAGGTTGATCCAGAGGGCAAGCAAGGGCAAGCACGGCCAGGGCGGGGGCGCGCCGCCACCGGCGGTGCCCCCGGTATGCACGCCAGCATGCAGCCACCCCTGCGGCCCTCCCTGCTCCCTCCTTACCAACCATTCCCGCCATGCACGCCCAGCCCAGTAACGGGCGAAGTCGACGCTCCCCGCACGTACGCACCCACCCACCCACCTCTCACGCCATTTACACATTCAGTGTTTACGCGCTTCATTCCCGCCATGCACGCCCAGCCCAATAACTGGCGACCTCCCGTGCTTCACGCACGCACGTACGCACGCACCCACCCACCTCTTACGCCTTTTACACATACACGCACAAACCCACGGCGGGCTTTCGTTTCGTTTATAACAAAAACACACACACACACACACACACACACACACACACACACACACACACATACACACGCACGCACGCACGCACGCACGCACCGCTGGCGAGCGAGGGCGGCGAATTGCGCGGCGGGTCGTGTCCGCCCGTGTCACTGTGGTAGCTGATGGTGCGTGCCTTGGCCTGTGTTGTTGGATAATGTGACACACGAAAGCATGTGGAACGAAAGCACATACACATGCACGGTACCAAGGGGAATTCAGACGCATGATGACTGTATGTGCATGTGGTGCGGCGCGACTAGCTGTTGCGCGCACTTATCCTCGCACCCTTCCCCTTCCCCCCAGCCCTCGTCCCAGCCCCTGTTAGTAATCACTTGCCCTCGGCTCACCCGGCAGCTGCCCTCATGGCTCGCCTCCCACGCCGCCATCCCACGCCAGCAGCACACACGCCATACCGACACGTGCCCCCGCGCTCACCCCCGCGTCCCCACGCCCCTGCAAATAAACACACACGCCCCTGCAAACACACATGCCCGTGCAAACACACACGCACACACATGCTCGCACCTCGGCTTTGAGCGCCGCCAGCATTTCATTCTCGTCCGCCGCGCGATAGCTGTGAGATTATTCAGGTTGCACAAGAAAGCGTGATCACTTAAGGGATGAAGGATAAGCAGCCGGGCATGAGACACGGAGTAAATGGGGTTGTGCTGTGCGAAGTACGGGGCGAAGTAAGGGTGTAGTGTGAAGGGCGGGGCGGGGGGCGCCGGGGGGGCAACGCCGGGAGCACGAAGTGGATTGGCGGAAGGCGGTGCGGTGCGTGGCGAGCGAGCTAGCATGGTAGCTAGGTAGGCAGCAGGTGTCAACAGGAGTCAACAGCAGCAGCACGACAAGTTATGGTGGGGAATGAGACGTGGTGCGGTTTGGAATCGTGGTTGAAAAGCGCGGAAGCGTGGAAGCGGTGGGGCACGAGGGTACCCCCGGCCGCACCCGAGCCCGCGCGCGGCGGCAGCTCGCCTTCAGCAGCAAACCAGTTTAGTTGCTGCGCATTCCCGCACTCCCATTCTTTCCTCTGCTATACTCGCTCCTGCCGCCGCCCCTCATAGCCAACAGCGCTCTCGCACACACTACACTCGCACGCACACACACCTGGCGGCTGCGAGCTCGGCGGAGGGCTCGTTGTCGCCCGCACCCAAATGCTGCAACCGCTGCTGCTGCTGCCGCTCCGCCGTGGCGTCGGCAAGTGCCGCTCCTCCTCCCGCCGCGCTCCCAGCCAATGCCGTTTGCGCAGCTGCAGTAGACATGCTCGCTGCTTGCTAGACGTGGAGCAGCGTACGTGGCGTGTGTTATGTTAATTGGGTGAATAAAGGCCTAAGCAAGAAGTGGAAAGCAAATGACGGAGGGAACGCGAGGTGTCTGAAACGCTGGGTGGCTTTGCCGGCTTCACACCAGTCAGCAACAAGTCAGATGTGGCGAGACCCGCAGGTCGGTGGGGTGGCGTGCCATTACCCAATCAAGGCTTCCCCCTGCTTTTTATCTCCCCGAACTCCCTGCTTTCCTCGCCCCCATATGACCGCTGTTGGCGCCCGTTTGCCCCGTTGCCCTCCCTCCCTTCCTGGCTTCGTCAACAAAGGGCCATGAAGGTCCCTCTTGTAACCAATGCAATCTTCATCCCATGCGGGGGCATGAATTGCATTGCTCCTCAGAGCGAGGTCAGGGCCGCCGCTAATAACGGTACCTACCACGGATTACCACGGGTTTCATGTCCCTTGCCTCATGCCGTCATGCCTCGCCCGCCGCTACGAATCTGTCACAGTTGCAAGGACACGGCCTTCTTTCGTGTCACACACTCCCCACCATGATCTCTCTGGGATCTACCGCCACCACCGCTGCATACCCCGCTAGCTGTGTGCGGCTAGCCAGCGACAGTCGTCCACTCCACAGCATGCTGGTGCGCACCAGCCCTCCCTCATTTGCCTGTCTGTCTCATCCGCTCCACAGCGCCAACACTCACGCATGTGTCTGTCTGTCTGTCTCTCTCATCCGCTACACGGCAGGTCGCGGCAAGCCCAACCAACACGGCCCAGCCCAGGGCCGCGCACATACCCGCCTGGAAAACCCACGCCCGACATCATTCAGCAGCAAAGTAGTCCGTTGCTACAATTGCTGTGCTAGCTACAGTTCTGCAGGACTGCACGCAAACACAAACCACGTGGGATGGGACAAGTTCCGCAGTGACTACCGCAGTGACTGCTGCTACTGCCACCGGCACTGCTGCAGTCGCTTCTGCTACTGCCGCCCCCTGGCCTCCAGCTCCTGTGTACAGCGGCACAGGTCCGCCAGCTGGGCCGCCAGCAGCTGACGCAACGGCGACGGCGGCGGCGGCGGCGCCCGGAAAGGCGGCGGCGGCGGCTGGAACGGTGGCTGCGACGGCGACGGCGCGTTCTGTGGCTGATGCGCGTACGGCAGAATCTGCGGCGGCGCCACTGCTGTTGCTTCCGCCGGCACGGCATGCAGGACGCCGGCGGCGGCGCCGCCACAGCCACAGCCGCTGCTGTGTGTAGGTGGGTGCGAGGACTGATGCTCGGCGCTCACACACAGCGCCGCGGCCAGCAGTGGCGCGTAGGGGCCGCTACTGCTACTGCTGCTGCTGATGTTGTTGTGGTGGAGGTGGTGGAGGGGGTGGCCTGAACCGCCGCCGCCGCCGCCGGCTGCTGGCGGCGCTGCAATATTGCCGCTGAAGCTACCGCCTCCGCCGCCTCCGCCTCCGCCAAGGCCACCGCCACCGCAGCCACAAGCGGCGGCTGCGCCCCAAGCGGCTCTGGCCATGGTGGTCTGCTGGAACGCTGGTGCAGTAGCAGCGGCAGTAGCGGCAGTAGCAGCGACGCCGGGCGGTGGCGGGTGTAGAAGCGCCGCCACAGCAGGGGAGCGCGATCCCACCGGCGGGTATGGCGGCACTCCGCGCAGCAGCAGCCTGCGGGACAGCGTGTTGTGTGGGAAGGGCGGGAATATTAATGGGACGTACAGGGACGTGAAGGGGTAGCGATGGAGTGCAGGAGGGTTACGGTATGGTTTGCGTGCAGGCGGGCGTTGTGGTTAAGAAAAAGGAGCTCCGCACGCTGCTGTGGGGACACGGCAAGCAAAATCGCCGCAACGTAGCGAAAAACGCACCTCCGAACAACGCAACGCAACGCGAGCGGCATACCGTATCAAGATGAAGGTACGTACTGTGGCCAGCCATAAGTTACACTGTCAGCAACGGTGACCAAGCCACAGAGTACTTGTCCCGTCACACTCCACCTTGCTAGCGCGCGGAGCATTCTAATCTTTCCAACACGCGTAATCGTTGGGTAATATCATGGTGTGTGTCCCGATATGCAGCACTCACTACTGTGACTCTAATTGGGTATGCGCACTACCTCACACAAAATTCAGTAGCATCACAACGCGCAAGTCCCTGGCTCAAGTCTCGTGCACATGCTGTCATGTCTGTACGGTATCCCGCGCTCTTTCACCACCACCAGCACCTCACCGGCACGACTCCAATCCCACCCCATCCCCCGCTTCGCTCCTTTGCATTGGGTTCCGTTTAATTTGGGTCCAACCCCCCCCCCCCCCGCGTCCTCCAATCATTATCATCGAGCCTCGACGCGACAGGAGACGACAGTGGGTCCGACACCCGCGAGCCTGGTGGTGATAGTAACCGCGACCCTGGTTGCAATCACCGCGAGCCTGTTGGTAGAAACCCTGGTTGCAATCACCGCGAGCCTGAAATAGTTACCGCGAGGCTGGTGATAGTTACCGCGAGGCTGGTGATAGTAACCGCGAGGCTGGTGATAGTAAGCGCGAGCCTGGTGGCAGTGACCGCGAGGGTGTGGCTGCGGGCGAGGCCGGCCGTGCCAGCTGCTCCACCCGGACCTGCAGCGCTGAGGTTCGCTCCGCCAGCCGCTGCAGCCGAGAGGACAGCTCGCCAGGACCGCCCGCGCCCACAGCCTGCGCGATGGCGGCGGCGGCGCGGTCGGCGGCGGCGGCGGAGGCCGCGGCGGCGGAAGCTGCGGCGGTGGCGGAGAAAGCGGTGGCGGCTGCGGTGGAAGCGGTGGGTGCTGCAGCTGTTGGTGCGGCGTAAGATGCGGGCTGGGGAGGGCTGCGGGCGGCGGCAGGTGCGGCAACGGCAGGTGCGCCAGAGCGTGGGTACGGCTCGCTGGAGGGCAGCGGCGGCGGCGGCGGCGAGGCGGCGCGCACGGCGGCTGACCAGCCGTACACTGACTCAGGCGGGGCGGCGGGCGGCGGGGAAGCCGAAAGGCCCAACCGCTGCTTGACCAGCTGAAAGGCCGCGTAATCCCGGTCGGCTGCCGCACGGGCCGCCTCCGCCGCCGCCGCGTCCGCCGCCGCCGCCGCGACGCGCGCGGCCCCTGCTGGCGGCGACGACACCTGGCTCCCGAAGGGTCGCGCGAGCCCCACAGCTGGTGCTGCTGATGCTGCTGGCACCGAGAAATGCGACGTTGGGGGCCCAGGGTGCTGCTGCTGCTGCTGCTGCGGTGCGTACGGCCCGAATCTGGAGGTCACGCCGCTTGCAGCCGCTGAGGCAGCGGCAGTAGCAGCGGCAGTAGCAGCGGTAATAGCAGCGGCAGTAGCAGCGGCAGTAGCAGCGGCAGCAGCGGCTGTAGCTGGCGGTGGCGAGGCTGCCAGCTGCCGCCTCAGCTGTCGGAAGTGGGCTAGGGCCAGCGCCTCAGGGTCGGCGAGCTGCGGGCGCAGCAGCACCCCCTCATCCGCCAGCGCCGCCGCCGCCGCCAGCTGCTGCTGTTGCTCCTCCTCGTCTTGGTGCTGCTGCTGCTGCTGGTGCTGGTGGTCATGGTGGTGCTGCTGCTGGTGATGGTGTTGCTGCTGCTGGTGGTGGTGGTGGTGCTCCTCCTCCTCTTGGTGCTGGTGTTGCTGCTGGCGTTGTTGCTGCTGGTCCGCATGCGGCAAGTGAGAGGGCGAGGGAAAGCGGCGCGACGCGCCAGCCCCGGACCCCGCGGCGGTGCCAGAGGGCAGGGCGGCCGGGAAGGTGAGAGTGGTGTGTCCCCCGGCGGCGGCAGGCGCTGCCGGCGGCGACCACGCTGGCGCCTGCCCCGTGCCAAACCCGCCAAAGGTCAGCTCCCGCTCCTCCCGCTGCTCCCGCTCCTCCTCCTGCCACTGCCTCTGTTCCAGCTCCCAAGCACCGCCAGCGCCAGCGCCGGCGCCGGCCGTGCGGCCCGCAGCGGCACGCGGCGAGCGCGGCGAGGCAGCAGCGGTTGCGGTGGCGGCGGCGGCGGCGGTGGCGGCGTCCGCGGCGGCGGTGGTGGCGGCGGCGTACGCGGCGGCGCGCTCAGCCGCTGACAGCGCCGCGTGCTGTGACGTATCCGCGTGTTGGGGTTGGAGGTGAGGGTGGGGGCTGGAGTGGGGGCTGGGATGGGGGCTGGGTTGGGGGCTGGGTTGGGGGCTGGGTTGGGGGCTGGAGTGGGGGCTGGAGTGGGGGCTGGGGTGGGGGTGAGGGTGGGGGTATTCGTCCACAGGCACTTCGTAGACCACAGCCCGGTAGCGCGTCGGCGACTGCGTCGGCGACTGCGACGGCGACTGCTGCGGCTGTTGGGCGGCGGCGGCGGCGGCTGCCGCCTCCGCGGCACCGCCGGCAGGGCCAGCGGGCGAGCGCGAGGGGCTGAGGCTGCGCGCCAGTGCCGCCGCCGCCGCCGCGTCCGCCGCCGCCAGGGCCGCGGATTCCGCCGCCGCCCGTGCCGCCGCCGCCGCCTCCCGCGCGGCTGCTGCCTCTGCCGCCAGCCGCGCCGCAGCCTCGCCGGCGTGCCAGTCTCGGCCTGACGTCGGTGCCTGCTGTGGGTGCTGTGGGTGGTGGTGGTGGTGGTGCTGCAGTGGGGAATGGCGTTGTGGTTGTTGGTGGTGGTGCTGGTATGCGGCTGGGCGCCCTGTGGTCAGGCCTCCGCCCCCACCTCCACCTCCACCTCCGGCAGCGGCGCCCGTGTAACCGTACGGCCCGTACGCAACTGGCAGTTGCTGATGCTGCGGGTAAAAGTGTGACTGTGAGTGGGAGTGTGGTCGAGGCGTGTGCAAGTGTGACTGCCGGGCCGCGGCGGCGGCGTCCTCCAGAAGCAGCGCCGCCGCCGCCGCGTCCGCATACGTGGCGGCTGAGGCGGCGGCGGCGGCGGCGGCGGCGCCAGAGCCCGCTGGCGGTGTCGGCGGCGGCCAAGAGGCTCGCTGGTGAGGCGGCGGCGGCGGCGGGGTGGGGGTGCCGCCCGCCGCCAGCGGCCGCGGCTGTAAGCGCGGCGCGCCGCCGCCGCCGCCGGCATACCACGCAACGCTGCCAACCGGAGCCGCTGCCGCTGCTGCTGCCGGCGCCGGCCAAGCGCCCAGTCCTGGCGGCGGCGGTGGCGGCGAGGCGAAGAGCGACGCGAGCAGGCTGCCTGGCCCGTCCCTGTCGGCCGCCGCCGGCTCGCCATAACCGCCGACGCCGACGCCGCCACCGACGCCGCCGCCTGCCCAGCCTGCACCGCCATCGCGGCTGTGTAGCGGCCGCCCGCCCGGGACCAGCAGCCGCCGACCGTCCGACTCGGGAGCACTAAAGTCCAATCGTCCCGCGGGTGTGGGCATGTCGCCTGTCGGACCCGGTCCCGACTGGGGCCACGACGACCCGCGGTTTGCGGCGCCGCCGCCGGCATAGCGATCACCGCTCGCATCGAGCTGCAGACTCGCGGCATAGCCCGCTGCTACTCCTGCGTAGGGGTGCTGGGGCTGATGCAGCGGCGGCGGCAGCGCCGCCGCAAACGCAACCTCCGCGGCGGCGGCCACAAACGGCGCAGCGGCGGAGCCGCCCGCATTCCAACCATCACCAACACTACCAGTGCCGCCGCCGCCAGTGCCGCCGCCAATGCCGCCGCCGTCAGCAGCTACCGCCAGGTGCTGCCGCAGCGCCGCCGCCAGCTGTCGCAGCTCGGGTCCGGGCAGGCCTGCGGGCGCCGCCGCCAGCGTCAGCACGCGGATGCCCAGCTGGTGCGCCGACTCCTGAGCTCGCGTGTGCGTGTGCGTGTCGTGGGTGGGGGGTGGGGGAAGGCATTCATGACCGGTTAAGGAAGTGGTAGACGGCACGTGTCGCGGGGGGGGGGGGGGGAGGTAAGGTGGCAGCAGCGAACAGCAGGTTTGAGGTGGCAGGCAAGCGCGACAGACAGACATGACAGAACGCTAAGCACCCACCCACCCACCCACCCACTCACCCACCCACACAAGCACACACACCCACACACCCACAAACGCATGTCCATCACCTTCTTTCTTCCCCCTGCTCACCTCCAGTGCCGACACCACACGGCCCACAAGGCCCCGCCGCAGCTCCATCTCCCGCAACGTGGCGGCCGCCCGCCCACCCGCCTCCGCCTCCTCCGCCGCCAGGCGCCCAAAGTCACCCGCGCCCGCCACCGCCATCCTGCTACTACTTCTGCTGCTGCTGCTGCGGATGCCCGGCTGTAGCAGCTGCTGCTGCAGCGGCTGTAGCGGCTGTAGCACGGACCGCACGCGCGCCAGCAACAACGCCACGTCCTGCCGGTACTGCTGCAGCGCGGCCGCCGCGACGCGGCGGAACGCCTCCGCCGCGCCGCCGCCGCCGCCGCCGCCACTAGCGCCGCCGCCAGTAGCGGCAATACTGCTACTACCGCCGCCACCACCACCCGGGCATGCCATGCCCGTGCCCGTGCCCGTGCCTCCACCCATCCAATAATGTTGTTGCTGCTGATGCTGATGCAGCTGCTGCTGTCCCTCCGCCGCCAGCGCTCTCTTGAGCCGCCCCACGGCCCTTCGAAAGTCGGACAGGGCGGACTGGAGCGCGAGGCGGTCCGACAGCTGCCGCGCCGTGTCGCTGGCGGCGGCGGCGGCAGTAGCAGCAGCGGCGGCGGCGGCATTGGAGGCGGCGGCAGTAGCAGCACCGGCGGAGGTAGTGGTGGCGGGGCTTGGAGGGGGCCGCAGCGTGAGCTCGAAATGGTCCTGCGAGGCAGTGCGAGGATGGATGGATGCGCAGGCAGAGGCGGCAGGCGATGCCGAGTAAGCGGCGGCACAATCGGCGCTATGGCGAGGGCTAGGGCGGCAACGGCGTCAAGTGCTGGGGATTGGTCAATCATGAGCGCGGCTGTTGTGATCTGCTTTCCCGTGATCTGCTTCATGACCTGCTTCATGATCTGCTTTCCCCAATGCCGAGCACCCCACGGTAGCCCACCTACCGCTATCTCCCAGCTGGCATACCCCCTAGTGCACCTGCCACATTGCCCTCCGACTCATCCCCTCCACGCGCCCATCATCCCTACGCCCACCTGCAGCGACCTCTCGAACTCGGCAATCAAGCCCTCGACGTCCTCCCCCTCCCCCACGCCGCCGCCGCGTCCCGCCGGCGGGGCTACTGCCGAGGGCTCCCAGCCGCCGCTGCTACTGCCGCCGCCGCCGGTGCTACTGCCGCCACTGCTCCCAGAAGAGGTCGCATGGGCAGCAGCAGCATCAGCATCCGGGCGCGCCACCGCGGCTTCGACCTCCGGCCCCAACGGCTGCTGCCGCTGCCGCTGTTCATGTTGCTGCCGCTGCTGCTCCTGCAAAGGTGACTGCGGCTGCAAAGGTGACTGCTCCTGCAAAGGTGATTGCGACTGCGACACGCGGCTGCGCAGCAGCTTTGGCGTCTCCTGCGCAAGCATGGCCCGCGCGGCGGCCGCAGCAGCGGTATCACTGCCACCGGCGCCGGCGCCGCCGCCGCACATGCGCGACGGGTGGCGCGGCGACAGATCAACGCTGGAGTCCTCTGAGGTGGCCGACCCGCCGCCGCCGCCTTTGGCGCCGCCGCCGTTCACGCCGCCGCCGTTCGCGCCACCGCCACTGCTTTTACCGCCGCCGTTCACGCCGCCGCCGTTCGCGCCGCCGCCGCTGCTTTTACCGCCGCCGCCTTTTGCGCTGCCGCTGCCGTGCTGACCCGCCGCCTCCGCCCCCACCTCCACCTCTACCGCGCTACGGCTGCTGAGCGTGGGGGAGGAGGCGCCGCTGGCGCCGCCATCACCGTCGGCGCCGATGGCAGCAGCAGTAGCGCGGGGGGTAAGGCTGCCGGGCAGAGAGCGAGACCGGCGGTCCGAGCCGTTTGCCGTGGCACTGCCGCCTGCGGCCACGATGCTTCTCTCGCCGGAGCGGAGTTGCACTGATGCTCGGTCGCCACGCGGACCGCCACCGCCTGAAGCCGCCGCCGCCGCCGCCGCTGCCCCTGCTGCAGCTGCTGCTGCCAGCTTGCGCCTCGCCATCTCTGTGACCGCCACGCTGCTAGGCACGGGCGTGGGGGAGGACAGCGGCGGCGGCGGCAGGTGCCGTGGCGAGCCCGGCGGCGGCCGCCTGCCTGCCGACTTGACTGAGCCGGCAGCGGCGCTGCTGCCGCGCGGCGGCGTGTGGTGGCGAGAGCCGCCGGCGCCTCCGCCAGCGCCTCCGCCGGCGCCTCCGCCAGCGCCGCCGCGGCCACGGCTGGGGCCCGGGGGCGGGGGCGTGGCGGAGCGAGGCGTGGAGGCGGCGGCAGCGGCGCGGCGGGAGGAGGGCGGCACGGACGTGCTGCGCCGCCGCGACCGCTGCGAGGCGCCTGCCGCCAGTGTCGAAATGGATGGCGCGCGGGACCCCAGCGGCACCGGCGACGGGGCGCGCAAGATGAGGGCGGGTTGCGGCGGCGGCGGCGGCGGTGGCACTGGCACCAAGAGGATGGGCGTGCGCAGGGCCGGCGGCCGCCACAGCCCGGCCCGCGCCGCCGCCGCCGCCTCTGCCGCCACCTGCGCCGGCGATGTGGGCGGGCTCGCGAGCGACAGCGCCGCCAGCCGTGCCGTGCCGCCGCCGCCGCCGCCGCCGCCGCCGCCGCCACCGCCGCCGCCACCGCCGCCGCCGCCGCCGCCGCCGGGGTTCGAGCGGCTCCGGATGGTGCGGGAGGCCTGCTGCAGGGCCCCTGGCGCGGCGCGCCCGGCGACGTTGCCATGACCGCCGTAACCGCCGTAACCGCCGAAACCGCCGGAACCGCCGAAACCGCCGTAACGGCTGCTGCTGTTGCCGCTGTCGGGTGAGGCCCAGAGGTCTGGCTCCGACAGCTCCGGCCCATGCTCTCCAGCATGCCATTCATCGTCGTGCTCGTACGCCGCCTCGCCCCCCGCCTCCGCCTCGCCCCCCTCCTCCGCCTCGCACCCCGCCTCCGCCTCGGCCCCCTCCTCCTCCGGCTCGCCCCCCTCCTCCTGCCCCTCCTGCCCATCCCCGCCGGGGCCAGACTGCAACGCCGACCGCAGCAGCAGGTCACTGAACTCAAACCGGGCCGGCCCATCGCGATCCGCGGCCAGGACCGGCGGCGCCGACAGCAGCCGCGGAATGAGGAAGCCGCCGCCGGCGCCCGCGCCGGAGCCGTCTGCGGCGTACGCGACCGTGCCGCCGCCGGCGGCCTGCGCCGCCGCCTCCTCCGCCGCGGCGGCCAGGGCGAGCGGCGAGGAACGCAGGTGCCGGGCCAGGCTGTAGGCGTGCACCGGGTCGGCGTGGGGGTGGAGAAGGTGGCTGCTGTTGATGTTGTTGCGTCGGGCTCGGGAGGGGCTCGCGCTGCGGCTGCGGCTGCCACGGAAGGGCGGAGAGCGCGTGTCAGACCAGTGGCCGCCGCCAGGGCGGCCGCCCGGGCTGCGGCTGGGGCTGCGGCTGGGGCTGCGGCTGGGGCTGCGGTCGGGGCTGTGAAGCGCACTGACGCCCGCGCCACGGGGGCTCGTACGAACGGTGGGGCGGTGGCCGCCGGGGCTGTGGAAGCGGGGGGCCGAGGCGGCGGCGTGTGTCGGCAGCAGCGGGCGCAGCCAACCGTCCGCTCCCGGCGGCAGCGGCGGCGGCGACGCCAGCCAGACCGGCCCGGGGTCACTGCGACGGAGCAGTGACGCCGGCGAGGCGGCGGCTGCTGCTGCTGCTGCTGCCGCTGCTGCTGCTGCCAGTCCAGCTGCGGTTGCTCCGGCATTTCCGGGTGTTGCTTGTGTAGCTGCCGGTGGTGGTGACAGGCGGAGTGTGGGCTCGCCCCACGGCAAGAAGCCCGCATTGCTGGTGACGGCGCGGCTGCTGGTGCCGCGGCTGCCTGCATAGCCGCCGCCGCCGCCGCCATCGGTCCTGGCATCAAGCACGGCGCTGCGGGAGAGCGGCAGCGGCCGTGGCAGCAGCGCAAAGCCCCGCCCGGCCCCGGCGCCGACGCCGACGCCTGCGGAGGAGGCTAGGCCGCTGCCGGCGGGGCCGCTGCGTGCAGGCCCGGTCGCGGCGACGCCTGCTGGTCCGTGTCCACTGGAGATAGCCCAGGCGGTCACGTAGCAGGGAGCGGGCGCCGCATGCGGCTGCCATGGATGCGGCTGCCGCTGCTGCCCCTGCTGCTGTTGCTGTCGCCGACCTGGGCTGGCTCGGGTGCGGGTCCCAGCCTGAATCCCGGTCCCGTCCCAGGGCGCAACACCGGGCGTCCTCGCCGGTGACCGCCGCGCCGCGGCGCCTAGGAACGCCAGCCCAGCTGCCGGCGGCTCCGCTGCTGCACCACCCCGGCCACCCGACGGCGGCGACGCGAACAGCGCAGCCGCCGGCGTGAGCTCCCGCTCCTCCTGCCCTGCCTCCTCCTGCCCTGCCTCCTCCTGCCCTGCCCTGCCTCCTGCCTCCTGCCCCGCATCCGCCTCCGCACGGTAATCTGCGGCCGCGGCGCCACTGCCGCCGCCGCCACCCGCCCTGCTGCTACTGCCGCGGTCCGCCGCGCTGCTGCCGCTGCCGGCAGTGCTGCGGCCAGACAGCGGGTCGACCGAGGCTGCGGCATATAGCGGCCTGGCAAGCGGCTGGAAACGGTTGCTGCCGCCGCCCCAACCGCCGTCATGGAAGTCGTACGGCTCAACAGGAAGGCCCTCAACGCCCGCAGCCAGCAGGCTCTGGCCCAGCCAGTCATCCAAAAGCTGCGCCGTGTCACCGCTGGCGCCGCCACCGCTGATGCCAGCACTGCCGCCACCGCTGGCGCCGCCGCCGCTGGTGCCAGCACTGCCGCCACCGCTGGCGCCGCCGTGCCTGTGGCTCGACGCGGCGACCAGGCTCCTACTCCCGCCCTGACGGGAAGCTGGGAGGCGTCCTGCGCCTACGTCTGCGTCTGATGAGTTGGGGGCGTTCTTCCGATGCGGCTGCGGATCCCGGCGGCGCTGGTGCGGCAGCGGCGGCGCTTTGTCGCTGCCGCCCCTGGAGCAGCGCAGCGGCGGCGTGCCCGTGAAGACGAGCCGTGAAACAACACAAGGAGGCAAAACAAAAAGCACCAAAACGCGCAGACAAAGAAGCCGGCGCGGGGACAGAAGCCATACGTGATCGTGATCGTGATCGCGATCGTCTCTTACTTGCCACTCCGGGGGTCCCTAACGTGTACGGTGGTCCGGGTGATCACGCGCAACCTCATAGTCCTCGCAATTCGGACCCTACCCGCCGCAGCCCGCGGCACCGCAGCACCGCCGCCCCGCCCTGGCCCGCCCCGCCCCGCCCCGTTCCGCCCCGGCCCGCCTCGCCCTGCCCCACCCTGCCCGCATGCCAAACCTCCCCGCACCTGCCGTCGCTCGCAGCAGACGCCGGCGGCGAAGCCCACCGCTCCCGCGCGCCCGCCGCCGCCGCCATCACCGCCTCCAGCCTCTCCTTGCCCGCCGCGGAACGCTCCCGCAGCCTGGCCTCCCGCCGCCTCGCGGCGCGGGCGGCCAGCTCTGCCTCCTTGGCCGCCAGCAGCGCCGCCGTCACCACCACCTCCGTCTCCTCCTCCTCCTCCTGCTCATCCTCCCGCTCGCCCGCATTCCCCACCTCTGCGTCCTCCTCAGCACCCTTAGCGCCCGCGTCCGGCTGTTGAAACGGAGGCTGTTGAAACGGAGGGTGCTCCGCACCCGGCGCCCTGCCGCCGCCGCCAATACCGCGTGCCGACGTGCGGCCTGTCCCGCTTGCGGCGGCGCTGGCGGCGGCACTGCTGGGCCGGGCTGATGAGGTCCCAGGCCGGCCGGGGGCAGCAAGCGACCGGCTGGGGGACAGCGGGCGCACGCCGCCCGTGGCCCCACTGACGGCGCCCGTGGCTTCACTGACGCCGCCCGTGGCCCCACTGACGGCGCCCGTGGCCCCACTGACGCCGCCCGTGGCCCCACTGACGGCGCCCGTGGCCCCACTGACGCCGCCCGTGGCCCCACTGACGCCGCCCGTGGCCCCACTGACGCCGCCCGTGGCCCCACTGACGGCGCCCGTGGCCCCACTGACGGCGCCCGTGGCCCCACTGACGCCGCCCGTGGCCCCACTGACGCCGCCCGTGGCCCCACTGACGCCGCCCGTGGCCCCACTGACGGCGCTGGGAGCGCGGCGCAGACGCGACGAAGCAGGTGAGAGCGGCCGCTGCTGCTGCGAGTGCGGATGCGAGTGCGGATGAAGCTGCTGGTGTGGCTGCTGTTGCCACGACTGGGGCAGGCTGCGCTGGGGGTGGGGAGACAGGTGGATGTCCGAGCCGCCGGCGCCGGCGTCGGACGCCGCCAGCGGCGCCGCCGCCGCGGGCCCAGAGCCCCCGGCGGCCCTGAAAATAACAGGCGGTACAAGGGGATGTGTGTGGAGTGCTGAGACAAGGCAGGACAGCAGGAGGCAGTCATGTTCAGGTATCAGAGCCTCCAGCCCGACTGGTCGCTCGATATCCATCGTGACCCCAGCAGCACCTCGCCCACGCGCCCCGCCTCCAAGCCCCACCACTCCCCTGGTGCCCGTTCTTGATTCCGCATCCTGCCCACTTAACTCTCCGCTGGTGCCCGTTCTTGATTCCGCATCCCGCCCACTGAACTCTCCGCTGGTGCCCGTTCTTGGTTCCGCAACCCGCCCACTTAACCACCCCCACCTCCCCATGTGACCGAACACGCGCGCGCAGCATCCCACACCCATCCCACGCCCGGCCCGCATGCACACCCGCGCCCGCCCTGCATCTACCCACCAAGCCAGCCAGTCAGTCACCCCCACCCCCACCCCCGCACCTTGGCGTGGCCGCCTGCTTCTTCATCTGCCCTGCTCCTGCTCCGCCTCCTCCTGCTCCGCCTCCTCCTCCTCCTCCTCCTCCTCCTCCTCCGCCTCCTCCTCCTCCTGCTCCTGCTCCTCCTCCTCCTCCGCCTCCTCCGCCGCCGCCGCCCTGGTCTCTCAGGTCGTACCCACGCGCCCGCATGTTGTCATGGAAGGCCGCCACCAGACACCCCAGCTGGGCCGGACCCAGGTGCGGAGCGTGAGCGTGAGCGTGAGCGTGAGCATGGGCGTGAGCGTGAGCATGGGCGTGCGGCTGTGGCGCCGGCGCACCGGTCTGAGGAGCTTTGGCATCGCCGACGAGGCCGCGGCCGCGGGACTGTGGATCGCATGGGGATGCGGAGCCGCTGCGCGGAGGCGGGTGCTGCGGGTGGTGCTGTGGGCGTGGCGGGCGCTGCTGGTGCTGCTGGAAGGCGCGTGTCGATATGCGCGCCGGCGACAGACCCCTGAAGGTACGCGCGTGCACATCATGGGACGAGGAGTGCAGTTTCAAGGAAGCCGCGTGGGGTCGTGAAATGTAGGTGGGCCAGCCAGGGCGAGCGCATGGCTGTTGCGACGCCAACCCGCACGCGCTCGCTCACCATCACATGCCGCTCGATTGCGGGCCCAACTCCACGTTCACTGGAGCTGTCTCCACCTAAGCACCACCATTAACACCATTTGACCCCTGCTAATGCTTGCAGGAAGCCCCCCACGCACCGGTACGCTAGGTGCTGCGGCAGGTTGGGCAGGGCTCCGTCGGGCGGCGAGGAGGTGAAGGGCGGTTCCAGGCGGCCCTGCTGCAGCTGCGCCAGCAGCAGCGATCCGTACAGGTTGCGGTTGCGCTTGAAGACCGGGTTATTGGTCTGCGTGGGGGCGCGGGGAAGTAGGTGAGGTCAACGTGCCCTAGTGTTTTTGTCCGGGCGCAGTGTCAATTGCGTGTACAGTGCGCGGCGATGCAGCCAGGCCTTGGTAACAGATTTGCGCTGTTACGAGGAATCTTACCGGATCTCTCAGCTTAATGAGCCAGGCCTGCGCCCGCAGCTTAACTGGCTTGGGCTGTGACAGCACAAGCATCGTGACTTGCGCCGCGACCTGCAGTAAAAGTCCTAGAACATCTTATTGCAACATCGTAGATTACAGCAGGTTCTAAAGAGCAAGTACACAACGACTGTCAGCGCTCGCCTTCGCAAACTGCTGGTCAAGCTCCTCGGCGCCAGCCGCACCGGGGGCCAGCATTTTGTGGTATTATAGTGCAGTAATATCTCGATGCCTACATCCAAGCGTCTGTTAGAGCTGGAGACAGAGTTTGACCACCGACGCAAGATAGTCAATGTACGCAACGAACGTGCTCCTGCACCGAGGTAAATTGTAATCAGTTGCTATAAGAAGCAACAGTATCTACATTGACTTGCGAGCAATCAAAGAGTCTCAGGCATTCGCGGTCTAAACACTCATGGCCGCTGCTGTGAGGCACGCTCATCGCACCACCCTGTCCTGTTGGCACGGTCACCACGGCTCAGCCGACGATGACATGTGGGTACATGGCCGGCTCAGGCCCTAGAAAACGGCCGCACCAACCTATTCCACCAGTCTTGCTTTCATACATGCATCAAGCTTGATCAAGGGGACGGAGGTGTGTGTGCAACTACCTCTAATTGCGGCGGTGTCTGAAGATGTTTTGGGGGTTTGGGGGCTTGCCCCCTAGGAACCAGTTACCGCCTGCCGTAGATGCCGCGGGACGGGTCATCTACGCTCTGTAGACGCTGCGTACCTCAGGGCATCCACTAGATACGGGCACTGGGTGGGGCGGGGCGGCGGGGCGGGGTGTGAGGTGGGGCGGGCCACCGCCCGACACCCAACCATGACACACCCAGGTCGAGAGCGGCGGGGTTCACAGCACTAGATAGCTAGACACTGTGGCGCTTCTAGTTAGAAGATATTAGCGCAGCACGCAGAGTAGTAGATTCCGATTTCCGATTGCTTGAGCGAGCGAATCATCAGCAGTCGCTCGTCAGTCACTGCTGCTGCTGTCCCAATTCTTACTACTTCGTGGACAAAGTAGTTAGGTCACTTAGTACGCACGAGCGAGCAGCGTTTGTGCTCACTTTACTTGCGACGGCGAGTTTGCAGACTGCTGCTGACTGCAGTCACCCCATTTGGGCCCGGCACCGCTGATAGCCCACGAAGCTGCTGCTGGAAGCGATTGATGGTGGAGCCTTGCGCGCACGGTAAGGGCCGCCGCAGGGCTAGCTCCTGTATTTCGTTTTTGGGCTGAGCCCCCCCAGCGAAGCGTTCCAGGGGGGGGGCGAAGCCCCCCAGGAACACCCCTGTCGTGCGTTCGTTCGTTCGTGCGTCGGCAAAACATAGCATACTGGCACAAACCGCGACTGCTACGTATTAGTATTTGTTAATGCCTATTGCATGTAAATAGGTGGCAGGGAAAATTCGGGCGGAGCGAGAAGTGCCTTGGCGCGTCCATGGAAATTGACTTTCGCGAGGTCGCGAGGAAAGCATCCGGTGCCCGCCGATATGCAGTCTATAAGGCAAACTATGTTGGCGGCAAGCAAAGCGGGGAAGTATATCGAAAGTCTTTGAGCGACTTGCGCTGCCATGCCTGCCGACGCGCCAGAATGCCGAGAAGCCCCGAGGTCGCCCCCGCCCCGCGCCTAGCCCTTTGAGCGTGGGGCGCCGGGGAGGTGTTGAGTATGGCAGGAGGCGAAAGAAATGCTTGGGGTGTTTGGGAACGTGACAAGGCACGCATGTGGCGCGGGAAATCCCGCACGGCCCCAACCCGAGTGTCCCTAGCCCATGCGCCTGCGCGTCGTAGCGGCATGGAGGCTCTGACGGGGCGTTACACGCCTATTAGCTCCCAAGCGTACGGGGGCTCAGCCCATTTTCCAGCTGTACAAAGCTGACACCCCTTGTTCACTCACTAGCGGGCCGCCGCACGTTGTAGACCAAGTCGTGAACCATTAACTCTCGCACACAACATGAAAATGCGCAGACTTGCTGCACTCAAGCAAGCAACAAAAGGCAAGTAAGCAAGTTGCTAGTTCACGGTGTGAGCGAGCGATCGAGACCATACATCGGCAGTGAGAACCCACACAATAATCCGTTACATATACTACACATTTTGAAATATTAAAGCAGTCGTGTTGCGCGCTCAACTTCAAGTAAGCAAGCGCAGATGTTTGTTTGCTTGCGTAAGCGTCACTTGATTGCTTCTCCTTCTTGCCGCCGCTCGGCCGCGCGCTGCAAAACAACTCGTAGCTCCAAAACAGATTAAACTCTGCTCTCACGCAGATACGTTCAAAGGAGGGTTACAAAAGCCCCCACGCACAAGTTCGTTGGCTGTCCAGTATCGAGACACCGATTTGTCAATGTTGGTAGGCATGTTGGTAGGATGGTAGGCATATTGGTAGGATTAATCAACCCCCGGCTCCATCCTTTCACCTGCCCCCCCCCGCCCTTGCTCGTCGTCCACTGTACGTCCCCCTGCCACCGGCGCCCCAGTATGTAGCCACCCCCTCCAATTTTTGGGCTGAGCCCCCTGAGCGAAGCGATCCAGGGGGGGCGAAGCCCCCCAGGATTGCCCCTGTCCGGCGTGCCTGCCTGCGTCGACAAAAAGTGTCAAACTGGCGCAAACCGCGAGCGCCACGTATTATAAATTGCTATTCCCTATTGTAGAAAAATAGGCGGCAGGGAAAACTCGGCCGGAGCGAGAAGCGACCTCGCGAGTCCATGGACATCTTGACTTTCTTCAGTCCGCAAGTATAGCTCTCAGGCCCTGAATATCTTACATCCATGTGTCAAAATATGTCGACGACAAGCGTCTTGGGGCAAGAGTGTTGAAAGTTTGTGCAACAGCCGAACCATGCGTGCCGATCCCGCCTTAAATGCGTCGCGGCCCCGGTCGCGCCCGAGCCCGGCTAGCCGTTTGTGGTGCTTGTGAGGGATTTGGAATGAGGTACCACGGGCTCATGTGTGGAGTGGCGTGGACAGGGCGTGGCGGTGCCTTGGCACGGCGTTGGCATACCCCTTTGCCAGTCCCGCTGGGCTTGCAAGGGTGTGTGATGGGACAGGGTGCAAGGCGTTGCAAGGGTGCTGTTCATGTCGCCGGTGCCCATCATGACATCCCTTGCTCTAATAATAATAATAATAATAATAATAATAATAATTACAACGCCGGCCCATAGGGCCTGGCATGGATTAACGGGGCAAGGTGACTAGGGCGAGAAGTGGCGAGAGGGCTCACGCTGACGCCTCACCACGAAAGAGTCACAACCTCCGAAACTACAACCTCCAAGTCCTAGGCCGCTCTTCAAAGTCCACTACATCCGAGCCTGCACACCTTACATATCGTGCTAGGGAAACGCCGCGTTATAGTAGTGGAGCACTGCCAGTTCGTGCAAACCGAGGAGCCATGGCGCTCCTCATCGAGCCTTGATTGGATCTTGAGCCTTGTCTCGAACCTTGGACCTCGCCACTAAATCGGACTTCTGCACCACGACCTTTCTAGGTTGCAGCGGGCACAAGCCCGCAATTGCCACTAAGGGCAATTACCTTTTATTCGTGGGATCACCAATCGGTTTCGCACCAATCTTTCGCCTTTTGTATAATTGGGCTTTAATCCGGATGCGTACCCGGGTCCCTTCTGCCGTAAGGACGAGTCAAATCGCTAACTGAGTTAGCGATCCGGTGATTACCACTCTATCAGACCATCACCTGCGTACATAAGACCAGGGAGGGGTGGGCACCCAGCAGCCGCATGCAATACATACAGTGCCACAGGTGCGTGCACACTGCCTAAAGTACTCACCTTAATAACGCAGTTCTCATTGTTGTTATTGCTCCTTGGATCCCAAGTAAGGCATACACGTGGCTGTACATGGCTGGGTTAGCTGACTCTGGACTGAAATTGCTGCTGCTAATCATGATGCCATTCCTTCACGCTTGCACATGCAGTTATAAAGGCACACATACGGTGCTTGCCCAACAAACTTGACGCACAACTGTGGATGGTGCCTAACCTTCTTATCGCACTTCGTCCTTGCTGCCATCGTCGTCATCGCCAGTATCAGCCTCAGCCACGTCACGCCATGGCAGCAGCGGCCTCCTGGCTGCTGCTGGCAGCACTGCTTGCCACCCTCACTGCCAGCACAGGAGTGGCGAATGCCCAGCAGCAGACCACGGTGCCACCCAGTGGTGGCAGACCACCTCCAGCTCCAGTAGTAACCAATGTTACGGCAAACCCATACACTCCTCCTACAAACAACAACAACAACGTTGTCGGCGGCGACCAACTGCTGTTGCAGGAAGATGAAGATGCCAGAAATGCTACAATCCAGGTAAAAATGATGCGGGGGGGCACCGCGGGGGTGGGCATGGGTGCGTGTAATTAGGGTGGAGGGCAGCTGGGGCAATTCCGATACGATAGAGACACTAAGCCGAGGTAGTGATGATGCTTCGAGTCATTTGTGTATGAGGTATATGAGGGATACATGAATGGATGCATGCATGTGTTCATGCATGTGGGATTGAGGGGGCGGGGGGCAGCAGGGTGACAGGAAAGGCGGCAGGTAGATAGGTAATAAGGTGGCAGGGCGGCAGCAGGACAGCAGGCATGTGGGAAGGCGGGAGGATGGCAGGGCGGCAGCAGGACAGCAGGCATGTGGGAAGGCGGGAGGATGGCAGGGTGGCAGCAGCAGGGCGGGGCGGGGGGCGGGAGGGCAGGGGGGGGCCGGTGGGAGGGAGGGCAGGCAGGCGGGAGGGCGGGGGGGTGGGTGGGTGGGAGGGAGGGCAGGCAGGCGGGAGGGCTGGAGGGCAGGAGGGCAGGAGCAAGGGTGGGAGCAAGGGTGGGAGCAAGGGTGGGAGGGCGGGAGGGTGTAACGGGAGATTCGCTCCCTTGTTAACCTAGGTGACAATCTTCTTCTTACAGCAGACTAAGCAGACGGCGGGAGTGTCTGAGGGTAGGAGGGTAGGATTAGTAGGATGGAGGGTGGAAGACAGGCGCGAGCAAGCATCAAGCAAGGTGTGAGAGAGTGGGGGCGTGGACAACTCGGAAGCATGAGAGCACGAGAGTAGTGCTACGGAGTAGTGCAGTAGTACGAGAGCAAGGGAGCAAGGGATGGAGCAAATGCAGCAGGAGCATGGGAGTAGTGTGTACAGGAGCATGGCTGGATGAGTGGGAGACATTTGAAGACATACATACCGTCACATGTACCTGCCTGTTTGTTTGCATGCCATATATCCTGCACGTGCCTTTCTCCATACATGATTGCATGTAGCTTCTGGAAGCGGCACGGAACATCACTGCTGCATGGGCGGCACACAAGGCCCGTTACAACGAGTCCTATGACAGCCCCGAGCTGGACGCACAGCACCTCCAGCGCTTCAACGAGTCCGTGCAGCGCGCTCTGGCACTGAATCAGGGTCGCACCAGACTGAGCGCGTTCTACAGCTTGGAAGCAATGGGCGAGGTTGCGGATGACAGTCCCGCCGAGCTTGTCGCGGACCGGTTCGGCATCGATCCAGAGCTTGCGGCCGGCCTGGCCAGACTGGTCAACAAAGCACTCAAGGTGCGTATGCAAGAAACTTATTAGCTGGAGGTACTGACTTGCAATTTATATATTAGGTCAGCAGCAGCGTGCGTGCAGTTGGTGCTGACATGTATGGGCTTGCATTACTCATTCATGCAACACACCAGGGGCGCGTGGGGGCTCACTCATTGTGGGGGCTCATTGATTCCTTGAGTGAGTAGCTGTTACATCGTGCTGGTGTAGTTCCTGGTGTGTCATATAGTAGGTTCTAAAGCCAATGAGCTAGTCATTATATGTGCTTACCGGCAGGGGTGGGAAGGATAGGGCACAACGCTTGCTGACTACTACTACTTGCATGCACACACATGCAATTGAGCAGATGGCCATTACGCAAGAATTGTGTACATTATGTGTATATTATGTCGATGCCCATACACATGTGCTCCCGCTGCTGTGAACATGCTACTCCCAGGCTGCTGGCAACAGCAGTACCCAGGCTGGGATCATCAACGGAACGAATGGAAGTACAAGGCGGCGCAGGATGCAGGCTTCGGACATCAACGCTTGCCGTGCCATCCACAATCATGTTACTGAGAATGTTCATAGCAGCTCGCAAAAGATAGTAGACTGGCGATATGCGGCATGTAATGCCGAACACCTGAATGCAGTCTCCACCGCAAAAGACCAGTCAAAACCAAGAAGTTGTGGAGCCTGCTGGGCCTTTGCAGCCGTCGCGGCTCTGGAATCATATGCGGCCATAGAAGCGCATTACAATTTGACTCTGGTATGTATGCTAGGGTCATGCATGGCTAGATCATTGAAGGGCTTACTTCAGCAAGCCAGCAGGGATGTCTGTGTTTCCATATGCATGTTTGTATGATCAGCAGTCACACTCTGGGAAAACAAAGTTACCGGACAATCCAAAACCTACCGGACAAGTCACCAGACTTACCGGACAAGTGCCGTACCCTACCGGACAATGCCTGAAATCTACCGGACAATAGTCCCCGGCGCCCCTTACCGGACATTTGCAGGCCGCGATTTGCCAAATCTTACCGGACACCATGCACACCAGTGAAAAGCCGGTTCAACAGCACCAGCATGCTCAGTTTATGTACTGTATTAATTAGTTGTGTGTTATTACCAAATCAACAAGATCCTTGCACAGGGCAGAGCCATATCCAAGTCCTATCTACTACTATGCCGGCAGAGACAGCTTCCACGCGTCTGGCGGTGGCTCCATTGAGTTTGCCGATAGCAAGGGCAACGTGGTGAACATGAACGACCACAGGTGCAGGAGGGGCGGCAGCGGCAGCGGCAGGCCCTTCTGGAACGGCGTTGGATGCATTGTTGATGACAAACGAATAGAGTTTGGCTCTATAAAGTGGTACGGACAATAAGAATTGAGAAATACGGCTTGTGTGCGAAACGAAAAAAACCCACCGGTTCCAGTGGGTTTTCCGTTCGTCGCGTACACCTCGAATTCTTTATCCCCTGATGCACACACCTCACGCACTGCCGAGTAGCTATTGATAGTAGACATCAAAGACGCATTCCACTCCCAGGCGTGTCCTTGCACACGCGGTCATGCGTGTGCTCGTGTGTACACGAGGTGTGTGTGTATTGACGTGCGTGTATGTGCGTGCGTGAGCATGAGCTTGTGCATTTGTGTGTGTGTGTGTGTGTGTGTGTGTGTGTGTGTGTGTGTGTGTGTGTGTGTGTGTGTGTGTGTGTGTGTGTGTGTGTGTGTGTGTGTGCACGCTTGAGCGAACACGTGTGTGACGCCCAGCTGTGCGTGTCTCCAAGCGGGCAGCCCAGGGGGGTGTGTCCTGTGTGCGTGTGCTGTGGGGAAGTGTGTTTCCGGGCATATGGCCTGCTTGTGTGGCCCCAGCCATCTGAGCGGCAGGCACATGCGTGCATCTTATCCGGCTGTCGCCGGCCCAGTTTGATGCCAACCCCCAGGCACGCCCGCCTGGCCTCTCCATTGAACTTATGCAACTGCCTCCGGCGGTGGGGGTGACAGGCCTGTTACCGCTGGTGCCGCATGTGAAAGCGCGGCAAGCCGGCCTCGCGGTACAGTGTGTGTTGGGTGTGTGTGGTCTGCTGCCGTACGTGCCCCCGTGGACCCGGGTCGTGGCGGCGTGGCTGCGCCAGGTGCACCCGGCGGCAATGCCCCTGCGTTTGTTGGACCGTGTGCTAAATAAGCCGCTCACCCCGGCGGGCAAGCCGTTTGTGCGCCTGCTGAAAGCCATGACTAAATTGCCCGCGGTGACTCTTGTGGCGCCGCCCGAGCCGGGTGCGTGGGTGAGTCATGTGCCGTTGTGGGCTAACCCGGCGCTGTGTGAGGACGGCCGCACGTGGGAAGTGGCTTTCGCGGATTTGTTTGCTCTGCCGGGACTGGCGTGTGTGGGCCAGCTGGTTGCAGCACATGACGGCCTGCACGAACTGCGGCAGGCATTGACATGCCCTTGGGCGGAGGGCTCCCGGTTTGGTGAAGCGTGTCCCTACCGTTCCAGCCCCTATTAAACCGATCGGTATGGGGGCGGTTACCGGGCGGTCACCCTGATAAACCGATGGTCAGCGTCGGTTAGCATCGGTCTGGATTGGTATGGGTTGGCTGATCGGTAAAACCTCGGTAAACTTTGATAAAATGGGAACTTCCTGCTGGTAACCCATTGTTATGTGGCTCCTGCCCTTGTCCAGGCTCTGCCCAGGCGCGCTCAGCCCCCACCCAGATGCCACCCAGGCCCGCCCAGCTGCCGCCCAGCCGCCGCCCAGGCCCGCCCAGCTGCCGCCCAGGGCCGCCCAGCTGCCGCCCAGGCCCGCCCAGCTGGAGAGGCGCCTACTGCCTGAGCATGAAACGTACCCCATCATGCACACTATTTATTACATTCTATAAACACCGCAGGTGAACTGGCCGCTGTCAGGCGTCTACACAAGCTGGGAGGGCAAGACACCGGCTAGCTTTGGCTGCACAGAGAAGCAGCTGGAGAACGCCAAGAAGTAGGGGAAGTAGAGGGATAGTGCTTGGACAGTAAATTACATTGCAGGATGCCCTTGGTCTGTTGGGCAGTAGCATGGCATGCACGGCGTGCGGGATAGGTGCACCAAAGCAAGTAGTACAACTGGCGGCGGGGGGCAGTGGGCGGTGAATGTTGTTGAGTCCTTGCAAGCACTTGTTGGTCGTGAAGCTGGCTTACATGCGTGTCAAGGTGTGCCAAAGAGTCATGTTGGTGCTGCAATTTATACGGCAGCCGGGTGCCGGGGGGTGGGGCGGCAACCGGGAGCCGGGGGCTGGGGCGGCAGCTGGGCGGGGCCTGGGCGGCAGCTGGGCGGGCCTGGGCGGCAGCTGGGCGGGCCTGGGCGGCAGCTGGGCGGGGCCTGGTTAGTGCGTGCGCTATGCGTGTGTCCTGCGGCCTAGACGTTTCCCGGCACTTCTGTACCTAGGCTTGTGGCGATAAGGCACAGCGGTGGGGCTCTGGCGGGTTGAGGCCTGGCTAGGACTCACAGTGCGCGGAGTCACACAGACTTTGTCCACAGGAGGGTTTGCAGCAAAGTCGGGGTTGGTGGAGTCAAGTTGGGCCCTGATAGCATGTGATGGCTCGGCGTCTTCGGGTGCTGGGACTGTCCCCTCTGTAACTTCCGCATTCTTATACATGCCCGCATACGACATAACCAGCGCCCAACACTTGAACCAACACAGCAACACTGCGCAATGCCCAGCTGTGCGTGTTTCCAAGCGGGCAGCCCAGCAGGGCGTGTCCTGTGTGCGTGTGCTTTGGGGAAGTATGTTTCCGGGCATGGCCTGCTTGTGTGGCCCCATCTGAGCAGCAGGCACATGCATCTTATCCATGCCCGCATCCGACATAACCAGTGCCCAACACTTAAACCAACGCTGCACAATGCCCAGCTGTGCATGTCTCCAAGCGGGCAGCCCAGGGGGGCGTGTCCTGTGTGCGTGTGCTATGGGGAAGTGTGTTTCCGGGCATGGCCTGCTTGTGTGGCCCCATCTGAGCGGCAGGCACATGCATCTTATCCATGCCCGCATCCGACATGACCAGCGCCCAACACTTGAACCAACGCTGCGCAATGCCCAGCTGTGCGTGTCTCCAAGCGCGCGGGCAGCCCAGGGGGGCGTGTCCTGTGTGCGTGTGCTGTGGGGAAGTGTGTTTCCGGGCATGGCCTGCTTGTGTGGCCCCATCTGAGCAGCAGGCACATGCATCTTATCCATGCCCGCATCCGACATGACCAGCGCCCAACACTTGAACCAACGCTGCGCAATGCCCAGCTGTGCGTGTCTCCAAGCGGGCAGCCCAGGGGGGCGTGTCCTGTGTGCGTGTGCTGTGGGGAAGTGTGTTTCCGGGCATGGCCTGCTTGTGTGGCCCCATCTGAGCAGCAGGCACATGCATCTTATCCATGCCCGCATCCGACATGACCAGCGCCCAACACTTGAACCAACGCTGCGCAATGCCCAGCTGTGCGTGTCTCCAAGCGGGCAGCCCAGGGGGGCGTGTCCTGTGTGCGTGTGCTGTGGGGAAGTCCTGTGGGGCATGGCCTGCTTGTGTGGCCCCATCTGAGCGGCAGGCACATGCATCTTATCCATGCCCGCATCCGACATAGCTGCATACAATGGATTATGTGTCCTAGCAATGGCATTACCAGATCTGGGAAGGGAGCTGGCTGGCATGCGCAATGGGGCAGCACTGCTGCATGAGAGACCCTACATTCAGCTTCTCAACTTGTTAGTATGACTCTCTCATAAGACTCATACTTGACGCTACAGATTTAATACTTACAAGTTGTTAAATGTATCGCTGAGCTGTTACAGCCTATCACCGCCGTTGCAAGCGATATCGGCATGCAGTGTTCCACGTTCGCAAACCCTCTATGATACTGCACGATGCTATTTCATAGCAACTATGTTAGACACAAGGTTGCGAGCATGCCTGAGGGGTTGGCGGAGGTGCTACAAACTTGGTCAAAGTGGAGGCCTTTATCGCTGACCATCGCCGACCTGCACAAGATTCAAGGCCAAACAGGCTCACAGCCCGATAATGTAACGTTCTGACTGAGAACTCGCATTGTATCAGCTCAAAGTGTCTACAGCAGTGTTTTGCTGTCACGGTCAACAACCATGCGTTTGCCCTGCCTGCGCTTTCGCACGGAGTCCTAATAGTTTCAATCGCTTATGCATGGAAATATCTGCTTACAATTCCCCGGCCGCCATATCCTCATGTCAACCTTGGTCTGCGCGCTAGGCATCGGTGCATGTGCTGCATGTCACCATGCCTGTTGCAACGCTGGTGGTGCTGTGTATGCAGGTGATATGTGCGCAAACATGGAGGCGCATGGGGCCAAAGGAGCGCGACGAGGTAGCCAAAGGGATCCAGGAGCAAGCAAAAAGGGTATGTGAACAGGGTTGAACAAGGGCAGGGGAGCCGCTGCTACATGACAAGGGAATGACTAGAATGACAGGACATGCAACGGTGTCTGTAGACACCACAAAAGACGGTGGGACGCGTCCTGCTTGTACTGCTGGCTAGGCTACCGGACATTGGTGCGCTACCTTACCGGACATTGCTTGAAAGCTACCGGACATTGCTTGAAATCTACCGGACAATCGTGCACTACCCTACTGGACATTGGTGCACTACCTTACCGGACATTGCTTGAAACCTACCGGACTCTACTTTACCGGACAAATTGTCCCTTAATTAAATCGCATTGTCCGGTAACCGATTAGCCTGTATGTCCGGTAACAGATGACCGTATTGTCCGGTAAGATTAGGGGTGGGTTTTCCCAGAGTGTCAGCAGCGGGCTAGTAAACTACTAAAACTACCGCTGCCTTACTAGCCTTACTTGCTTACTTGCTGAAGAAATGGCATGCATGCTCTCTGCTCTCGGGACTTCTGCTGCTGCGACTAACACTGACTAACACTGATGCTAATACGGGACACCACCTTCCTGCACCTTCTGTCTTCAGGACCCATACAATGACTGGAAGAACTTCAGTCCCCAGGAGCTGATAGATTGCGCACAATATGAATGGAAAGGCGAGACAATGCGCAGAAAGGATGCTTGAGCGAATCCCCTGGCAGGTAAACTGTTTGCACAAATAAAGATGATGTTTTATAGCATGGCAACTAGCATGTGTCAACCCCAATCATCAGCACAGCTAACGGGTGCTCCTGCTTCTGTCACACACAGGACTTGCATATGCACTGGAAGCCAAATCTTTGCTTGGCCTTGCAGCTTACCCCTATATAGGAGAAGGCGATCAAGAATGCAAGAAAATAGTTTCAGGGGTACGTATTATGTATGGGCACCTTCATTTCCGTCTGTCCTCATCATCATCTCATGCAATAATGCTGATTAATGATGACTAAACAGGCGGATCTGATCAGCATGGACAACATCGCCTTCATGCCCCCTGGAAGTGAATTACATCTGATGGATGCCGTGGACAATGGCCCCGTGCTGGTTAGTATTTTGCTTGCAGTCATTCTCGATTGGGGATGAAAAATGCCACAGGTGTTGCTCAATAGTCATTGAGCTGCTGATGGGGACAGCAGCAGCGGATGATGGACTGCTGTACTAATGGCGCTTACTGCATGCGGCATTGCACTGTCACATAGGTGCTTCTGGACATCCCAGATGACCTCAAGGGTTTCAAGGGAGGTAAGCATCAAGCAAGCATGCATACATCCAATCCTTTGAGTCCCACATGCAGGGGATAACCGTGTATGGTGTTGGTGTAGTAGGTGAATCAAGCCATCTGCATATATATGCAGCACATTATCAACATGCGTGACCCTACCTGCCTGCCTGCATGCATGCATGCAGGCATCCTTGGCATTGGCCGCAACTTCAGCGCATGCATTCGTAACAGCAATAACAGCAACAACTTGCATCAAGTGGTGGTGGTTGGTTACAGTGTAGACAGCCGTAATGACAGCAGTAGTCTCAACTACTGGGTTATCAAGGTATGTACCCCGTAGCCTTACATGCAACTGGACCCCATGTGTGCTAAGTCTAGCTAGCTGCGCACTCCATCCACTCCATCTAGCCATTTTCGGCTTTGTACTTAATTGTTTGCCATCAAGTTGTGCTTTGGTTCCTGATAACAGCTAATGTTATGCATCCATTTGACAAATGTATTGCCCTGCAGAATTCTTGGGGAGCAGGTTGGGGAGAGAACGGCTTCTTGCGACTGGCTATGGGCACGGATCAGGCCAACCCAAATGGCATGTGCGGCATTCTTCAACGGCCCATCGTTCCCTATTTCAGTAAAATCCATTCCGAGATGAAGTCTATATATGATTTATTATTTGTAGAGGACATGTAAGGCGCCGACCGGCAGCACACTAGCTAGGTGCATGCATGTGCGCCGCTAGCGCCGCCAGTAGTAGGCGGCACTGCTGCACGGACATATCAACTAACCTTGCTTGTGTATTTATTTATATGATTGTAGAATCAAGAATATTACCTTGCTTGAAGGGGCCATTGCAGTAGCCTCCAACACTACCAATATGACACAGCAGTCGGCACCTGCCACCAGCCCACGCCCCATCACCTCTCTCCCGGCCGAGCCGCCATCAGCTGGTGCTGCTGCACCTTCTTCAGCTGGTGCTGCTGCTGCTGCCCAACTGCTGATGCTGGTGCTGCTGTGGATTGCTGCTGCAGCCATGCACTGATGATAGGTATGCAGTGTGTGTGTATGTTTGTGTGTGTGTGTGTGTGTGTGTGTGTGTGTGTGTGTGTGTGTGTGTGTGTGTGTGTGTGTGTGTGTGTGTGTGTGTGTGTGTGTGTGTGTGTGTGTGTGTGTGTGTGTGTGTGTGTGTGTGTGTGTGTGTGTGTGTGTGTGTGTGTGTGTGTGTGTGTGTGCGTGTGTGTGTGTGTGCGTGTGTGCGTGTGTGCGTGTGTGTGTGCGTGTGTGCGTGTGTGTGTGCGTGTGCGTGTGCATGTGCGTGTGCGTGTGCGTGTGAGTGTGAGTGTGCGTGTGCGTGTGCGTAAGCGTGTGCGTGTGCGTGTGCGTGTGCGTGTGTGTGTTTGCATGCATGCATGCATGCGTGCGTGCATGCATGTGTGCGTGTGTGCATGCGTGAGTGCGTGCGTGCGTGTATGTATGTGTGTGTGTGACCTTTTGTTTATATAGATGTAAACAGTGCATATTGTAACAGATCATGCAGATAGATGCAGGGTCGCTAACATAGCACAGGTGTATAGCTACATGCACAAGCTTACTTACATTCTGTACATGTGCCGTAGGTGCAATCCAAGATGAGTACATGTACGCCTTGGTAAAAAATGTTGGGCGCTTTTCGCCGGAAAGATTACATGGTGTGTAATGTCCATAAGCTTGAGCAAGTTGAAAACAAAACACTGGTACATGGTGGGCAGGGTTAGTTATGAGAGCGTCCACGTAGAGCGTGCATGGGCATCGTTCATCAGCAGTGGCTGGCATAGCTGGCGTCCAACACACACTTTCATGTCAGGTGGAATAACCTGGTCACTGGAAATCTGGCCACAAAATGGATGGCACGGTGAGGTCAATTGGCAAGCTAGCATCATTCACCCATCCACACACCTTCTGACTGCATACAGTACAACAGATTATCATCACGTGTGAAGTATTGGATGAATGTGGTGTGTGTTGATTGGGTGGCTGACATCCGGCGCGGCAGTCACAATCTCACAGCAGAACGCGTAACTTGGCCTGGCGTGGTGCTGGTTTCATTGCAGTTGCTTGGCGCTTGGCGGCGTGTTGCAGCGATGTCACGTGATGCCAGCTAACTTTTTTGCGTGTCTTCTGTAGTGCTGTGTTGCAGAAATGGCGGTCTGTTGATTCTTAAGGAGAACGCAGTGCAACATCTTCATGCACCATGCATTAGCTGGCTGGAAGCAAGAGTTGTGTGCGTGCAGCTGTAGGTGGGGCGACTGCCTGCTGATCATGACTTCTTACTTGCTGTTATATCACACTACCTAGCCATTCACACTAGCATACCGGGAGTGAGAAGTGAGCATTCCACATGCCAGCATGCCCCATACATGTCTGCTGCTTGCTTTTTAAACTGGTATGCTCTGATGACACATCTATCTGTTGCTGTCCCCACGGTGCACATGTGCGTGTGCAGGGTGGGCTAGGAGCGTGCTAAGCGTGCATATGCTGGCAAGCATGCGTACGTGCGGTGCATGGCATGAATCCAAAGGGCCGTACTAGCCGTACATACCCATGCATGTGAAGTGCCCGCCCGTGTTGAGTATTTTTCTACCTCGAACCGACCCCAATCATGTCTGGGAGATGAGGTAGCTGGACGCTTGCAGCCTCAGATGACATTTTTGATGTATGGAAGGATTTGCCGACATCACTGGAGGGACGGAGCAAGTGCTTTGGTTGCTTTCTAAGCTGCTGCCAGAGGCTGAGCTGATTAGCGCGTGCAGGAAAAGATTGATGGCTTCCTGGACCCACGATCGTTTGATTACACCGACCACCTGAGACGTTCCCACCTGATTCCTTGCGCCCCGGGCTGCATTTGTCCAAACACAAGCACTGGATGGGGCTTAGTTTTGAGCGAGCGGCGCCACCCATGCAACCACCCCACGCTCACCGTTTTATCCCTTTTTGAAGCACACAGACTACACAGACGTGCACACAGATGCCTTATGAGGTTTCGGCTTTGCTGTTGCTTGGCCAATTGCAGCTAATAGAGACCGCCATTTACCTAGAAATGCCAGGCTTTGCCCCCTCTGCAACAAAGGAGCAGAGGATGAACGGCATGTTTTACTGGAGTATGAAGTGTACACGTGTGTCAGATCGACGTACGGTATCAGTTCTGATTCAATGAATCAGGTTGTGCAAGGTGCTGACCAGGTTAAGTTGGCTTGCTGCGTACGTACGCGTAAGCGCTGTCTTTTGGTTAGACAGAACCATGATGGTGCACTCGGTGTGCAAGTAGTGCAAGAGGCAACTAACAATCAGTGCTCGTATCTTCCTTCTTTTCGACAGAAATTTGCCCCCAAAAAGCCTCCGGCGGAAGAACTTTTGTATTCTTGAGGCCAAAAATCTGTCAAAACGCTTCAGGTTTTGGGGGGTCTTTCTGAGAATGGCAGAAGACATTTTGGGGCGTTTCTGTCACTTGTCCGGGCCCAAGGCAAGGGTGACTGAGGTTCTCCAGGATAATCTACGGCCGTGTCCTGCTGGGGGGCACACCACGATAGGCCAGCCTTCTACCAGGGTAGTCATGCCGTGGGTGAGTGAGCATGATGAGCGTGGGTGAGGGCGCTGGGGTTTGGCGTGGGGATGGGCCACGATTTGCCATGGAGCCATGAAGCCGGTGCTTTATTCAGCAATAGCGTTAATGTGGCAACAGCTACCTCACCCCGCACGCTGTAACAGTGGCACATCCCGTGCGGCGGAATATTTTGCTGTGCCGGAGCCGGAACGGGGGCTGGGGGCAACTGCAGCCGCATTTGGCACGCTGCAACAGGGCAAGCCTGACACACCCCTGGCCTGACACGAATCGCGCACACTCGGGGAAAACCAAGGCGTCCGAAACCGGGGTTTGATAATAATAATAATAATAGGTACTCCCTGCATGACAGGGCGTGTTCTGCGTCCGAAACCGGGGTTTGACGTCCGAACCTGGTCCGAAGCTGGTCCGAAGCCGGTCCGAAAAGTTCGGACCGGGAGGTTCGGATGGGAGGGGCAGTCTGGGCGCGACATGGGCGGCCCAGTTCGGACAGACGGGTCAGTTCGGATGGCGGGCCGCCCGCCAACAAAGTAACACCAGCTTTGGAACAATAACAATTCTTGTGTAAGAATGTATAACGGCTCAATCATTGTCATATAGATCCAGTCCAGGCTCGCAATCGACAGTCTGAGCGTCGCGGTTACTTCCAGTCGCTCGCGTACATAGTCACAACCGAGTGCTGCTTAAAGTCCAAAGCTACTTGAGTATGTTCCATTGCAATCATCATTATCTTCAGCCGTCTAGGATGTACCCCAGCAAGCAAGCGAACTGCAATCACGCCACACCGCGAACTTTGTAGTGTACCGAGGTGCAGGAACTCGGACCAGGAACTCGGACCAGCTTCGGATGGTCTTTCGGACCAGGCTTCGGATCAGGTTTCGGACAGATCTTCGGACCAACTTCGGACCAGATTCGGATGAGCGGCTTTCCCCGAGTGGCATATGTTGGGGGCGGAGCCCCCGGAAAAATTTTGGGGATGAAAGATGCGGCGGCAGCGGGTTTCTGAAAATTAAAGATGCCTGTTTTCGGAAATCTGTCACTGGCGCCGCGCCTGCCTTCTTAAGATACGAGCACTGCTAACAATCCAGCAGTTCCAGTAGATGGGGGGCCCTTGCGGCTCGGTTAATCTTGTTGCAGGTATTAGGAGTGCAGACTTCCAATCATGTAACACACACACACGCACAGGTACATGGCTCAGCCCACTATTGCCCACGGTGACGGTGGCGGCGGTGGCTTACTCCTCCCCAACTAGCACTCGCAACCACACCGTGCGTGCCCCCATCAACTGTTGACGCGCCTACTTGCCCAAGCAGCATCACATCCGCCACTATACTGTCTACTAGCTTAGATGGTAGCATGCTGGTCATAAGTCATCTCAGAGAAATGCTTGCTAGAAGGGCTGTTGTGAATCTAGATAGTTATTGTTGTGGCGGCGCCGGCTTCTCTGCGACCAACAATTCCACCGTGCCCGCCGCAAACCGCTCCGCCCGTGTCACGACGAGCCCAGCGCGAGCCGCCATAGCCTCCACATCCTGCGGGTGGGTTCGGCAGCAGACGACAGCAGGCATAGCATACATAACGCCTCAGCAAGGCGAAAGGTTCGTTGCCTATGCATGTTGTTAGGCATTCCATAGATAGTGCGAGGTGTGAATGCGCCCCCCAACACAACTGCAGTCCCCCCCCATTCCATCCCCCTCCTTCCCCCCCCCCTCCCTCCCTCTCCCGCCCTCCCCCGCCCTCTAACGCCCTCTAACGCCCTCCCTCCAACGCCCTCCCTTTCCCGCCCTCCCTCCCCCGCCCTCCCTACCCCTCCCGCCCCCTCCCTCCCTCCCCCTCCCTCCCCCGCCCTCTCCCGCCCTCCAGCGCCCTCCAACGCCCTCTCCATTGCCGATGTCGCTCACACTTTGCTATTGCTAACTGCTATGCTAACCTTCCCAGTGCCCTAACCCCTCAGACCCCCAGACCCCCCACACCGCATACACACACACACACACACACCTGGTTCCAAACGCAGCCCTTGCCCAAGGCCGCCACGGGGCCGGCAGTAGCATCCTGATGGATAAGGGAATGCGCCGATGTGTGTGTGAGGAACAGCACGAGGACATAAAACAAAAAGCGCAAAGACAGTGTGTGCGAGGCATGCAGGTGTAAGTAGTGCGTGCGTGCGTGTTACAGATTGGTCATTCATACATTGAAACGGCGGCTTAGGCACTGGCATGAACTCATGCAGTTGGAGTTCATATATGCATCACATCGAATCGTGGGCTTGTGTTGATTGGTGCGTTGATTGGTGCGTGTTGTGCCTATCTAGCGTGGTCCAGCACGACGCACACGCGGACGCGCGTGCTGCACCCGGTCTAGCAATCACCATCGTCAATACATGCAAGAATCAAATAGCTTCCAATTCGTAGCGCGCGCGCCCCCCACGCACCCACCTGGTAAGCAGCTAGGAGCGGGTTGTCTGACCGGCTGTGTTCCAGCAGCAGCAGCCGCCCACCGCCGCCACCGCCGCCGCCGCTTGCTGGCCGCACAACCCGTGCAAGCTGTGCGAGTGCGTGTGTATGTGTGAGCGAGGGCGGGAGGGGTTGTGTGCCCGAGCATGGAAGATGTAGGTTTACAATTGTCAAGGAATCGTCGCCTAATAGAGCGCGGCGTGCACGCGTGTATGGTGACGTGGCAGCGGCGTGGGGGTGGCAAATGTGGAGGGAAGCGAACACTATGAACACATGGGCTGTGGTTGGACTGCTGTGGGGCGGGTGCGTGGGTGCGTGGGGTGGGGTGGGTTGTAAATACCAGCCCAAACTAAACCAAAACCAACGAAAACGCGGGGAGTGCAGGCAGAGGCGTTAGTTGCAAGCAATAATACTGATGGGATGTGGGCCGAGGCTTCGTAGAGCAGCAGCGTGGGGTGGGGTTTGCCCGTGTCCCAATGCAACAGGTCCCAATAGCTAAGGAATCGTCGCTCAACCGTTGGGTGGATGTGGGGTGTGCATGCATGAGATGCCTCCTGCGTGGGATACAGCTTTCCAAAGGGTGGGGGCCAAGCTAAAGCGAAGAAGCGAAAGCAAACAAGCGAAAGCAAACAAGCGAAAGCAAACAAGCGAAAGCAAACAAGCGAGAGAAAACAAGCTAAGTTAGGCTAGGTCGCGTGAACAGCGAACACATCGATGGAATGAGCTCGGGGTCTCGGCGCCTGTGGCATCAGGCACCCCTACCGCACGATACGGTATGGCGTGTGGGTATGACGTCACAAGTTGGAATCACCCCCCCACCTCGTCCTCCCACCCACCCCGCCACCCACCCCGCCACCCACCCCGCCACCCACCCCGCCACCCACCCCGCCACCCACCCCGCCACCCACCCCGCCACCCACCCCGCCACCCACCCCGCCACCCACCCCACCCCACCCCAGCCCCAGCCCCAACCCCAACCCCAACCCCAACCCCAACCCCAACCCCAACCCCAACCCCACCCCACCCATGCACCGGCACCCACGCGACTGCGCACGCACGCCTACTACACCACACACACATGCACCATACCGTGCGCAAGCACTGTACCGTACCGTACACTTGCATGCCGTACCATATATACATGTATGCCGTACCGTACGGTCCAAGCAACAGAAAGGCAGTGGGAGGGGCTTCTGGCACACACAAGAGAGACGGCAAGAAATAAATGACAGCTCCCGAGGTCGGGGCCCACCCACCTCGTGCATGGCTGCCTGGGGGTCGGGGAAAACACACAGGCTGAACGTGTCAACCACCGTGTCGAAGGCCGAGTCGGCGTACGGCAGCGCCGCCACGTCAGCCTGCGGGTGGACGTTGGAGGTTGGTGGTTGGCGGTTGGTGGTGTTGAATCGGGTGTGAAGCTGCTGTGCGATCAGCACTCATGAACCTGAGCATAACGACGGGGAGGAATGGACCCCACCGGGTCAGGCAGTCAGAGATTGTGATTGGGTTTGCGTGCGGCCGCCCCATGCTTGCCAGGGCAGCCCCCCCCCCCCCCCCGCACTTGCCCCCCCCCCCCTTGCCCCTTATCCCCGCATCCCACCCCCATAAATACCCTACACGCCCCACCCCTCAGTGCATCCTGTACCGCCTTTCCAAACATCCCTGCAACCCCTGCCAACACCCTCGCTCCGCCCCTCCCTTCCTCCCTCCCTACCCCCCTCTGACCAACCTGTTGGAAGGCAATGGGGCGGCCCGCCAGTCCCGGACTGCCCCGCACCCGCGCCCTCGCCTGTGCCAGCATGCCGGGACTCAGGTCCACTGCACAAACATGGGGGCGAGCGGGGGTTTGGGTGTGCATGTTTGTGTGCGGGAGGGGGAGGTTTGCATACCAGCCCAAACTAAACCGAACTCAATGCAATGGAGGGGAGGGTAGCCTGTCATGTAGAGAACTGAGTGATTAAATCACAAAGGTTGAGAGCGCTGAGATGAGGTGGCAGTAGCACAGCCCGGATAGACCTCACTAAAGCAAGACCCAGCAGAGCCAGAGCGCTCAGGCGGTCTGGCCTCGGTGCGGGCTTGGGACCCGCAAAGGGGGAGCAGCGAAGCAGGCACCCCCACACCACCATACCCTCACCCCCAGACCACCATACCCTCACACCAGACCACCCCCAGACCACCATAGCCTCACCCGTGTCCAGTGATGTTACGCCCGAGCTGGCGGCGGCAGTGGCGGCGGCTTCTTCCTCGCCACCACCACCGGTTGCTTCGGTGGCGGCGGCGGGGGCAGGCTGCGCCCAGTCGTAGTATTGCAGGTTGAGGCCGGTGCCCACAGCCACCTCCAGCGTACGACCGCGGGCCTGTGGATGCGAGCGTGTGTGGGTGTGGGTGTCGTGGGGGGCGGGGTTACATTCATGATTACTTAAGAAATGGGGGCGGGTTTGTGTGCGTGTGTAGGTGCGGGTGGTAGTGGTGGTGGTGAGGGGGTGTCTGAATACCAGCACAAACAAACTCCGACCAAGCTTAACTAGCGGACCACCAGGCAGGGTGTTAACCCACCCACCCCCATAACACATACACACACACGCACACACACACGCAGCCACACACACACACATACACACTTACACACACACGCAAACACACACTTACACACACACACACTTACACACACACACGCAAACACACACTTACACACACACACGCACACACACACACACACACACACACACACACACACACACACACACAGACATACACACACATATACACACACACACACACACACACACGCATACACACACACACACACACACACACACACACACACACACACACACACACACACACACACACACACACACACACACACACACACACACACACACACACACAGCAGTCCCTCCCGCATCCACCTGCGCCAGCAGCTGCGCCCGCAGCTGCGGGAAGCCGAGCGCGTCCGCCGCCGCGCCGCCATCCAGCTCGTCGTAGGAGGCGGAGTACCTGTGAGAGGGGGAGAGTGTGCTTTGAAGTGCGTGTGTGTGTGTGTGTGTGTGCCCCCCCCCCCCTCTCTCACGCCCTCCCTCGTGCCCCCCCCCTTACGGGATTGGTTCAAACTTAACCCCGCCCCACTCCTTCAAGTCATCATCAAAGTGGTTCCTCACGCCCACGCCCACGCCACATGAGCCATCCCCACTCCTCCGCCTCAGACTCCAGAGGTCTGGCTGCGTACGCGTCCACCCCGGAACAGCCCCCCAAACGCAGCCGCAGCCGCAGCCGGTCTGCTTGTGTGGCAATCACCCGCTTGCGCGAACCACCCCTCATCACCCCAATCGCCCCCCCCCCCCTGTTAAGGCCACACCTCCTTCGCGCTCTGGGGTCTTGGGTTTGAACTTATGGACATAACCCCCAAACCCCCAACCCCACCGATCTCGGCAGCAGCTCGCCCCAGCCACTGCAGCTGTCCCCCACGACTCCTGCCATCCGCTTCAACAACAGGCAACCCTCTGGGGTCCCGGGCAACTGGACCCCACATACGCCGCCCTCGGGGCCAGCTTACTTGTCATATGCTTGCTGAAGCTCCAGCGCCGCGCTGCTTGTCGCAACCGCCTCCGATGCTGCCACGTCAGTCGCTGGCACGAGCGGAGAAAGCGCCACAGCCGCAGCAAGCACAATCGATGCAAGTTTGCGGGCCGGCTTGGCCGGCTGGGGCTGAGGGGACTCAAGCGAGCGTGAAACATTGTTGTTATTTGAGATTTTACAGTAAATGCTGACATGGCGAGTTCGCGGTCTTGTTGACCGAGCAGCCGAGTGCACGTCCTGTGCTTGCATACGCATTCTCCTCTTGGATTATCTACTATCCAGGTAACGAAGCATGAATTGTAATTGTAAAGCAGAGGGTCTCGTATGCGGTTCGTCGATTTCCATGCATGCGGCCATGACGAGTGTTCCCCGGTCACGGGAAAAGGGGCTGAGCCCCTCCACAGTCTGAGGCCGAACGTGCACCCCTGCGTGGAGCGGCCGCGGCGCCTTGCGGGGAAGCGATGCACAGAGAATGACGTCGAGGGGGGCTGGTGAAGTGTCGGTTGTGGTGGTAGGACGGCGGGGAAGGGCTGGGACCACGTGGCCGGGCATTTGTGCGCACCACGCACACACGGCCTCCCTCCGGGGCCTCCCCCCCCCAAAGCACCCCTGCCCTTGCCTGCTGGTATGTGGTTTTTGCCTCTTACCTTTATTTTTGCCTCTTACCCTTAATTTTTGCAATGCCGCGCTCCGTGATGTGATCTGAGGGCTTGTGAGCCTCAGTCAAATGAGTCAAGGTCCCGCCCTGCAGGTCATCTTCCTGCAGGTGCGATGCGGCTCTGCCTCGCGAGTGTGGCGTTGTGGCGGTGTGGCGTTGTGGCGGTGTGGTGCTATCACCTGGCCGGGCGCCCGGAGCGTGAGGAATGCGCGTCAGCAAACTTCCAGCCAGCCAGCAACTCGTCGGTACAGCAACTCCGGCGTTCGACCAGCCGCGCACTCCTCCTGCCCTGCCGTTGCCAATTGTGTGCCATCTGTTGGGTTCTGGGAATCAGATGCACCCTACGCGACTTTACCAACCTGCCTTACCACTGTCCCATCGCACGCCCTGCAGGTCAACACTGCTGGCGTTCGGCCAGTCGCGCGCTTATGCACTGCCACTGCCTACGGGACTTCCCGAACCTGCCTTACCACCGCGACCCGCTCTCACCGAGCAGCAGCTCAGAAGGCACGGGAAACGCTACCCAAGACGCTACCCAACCGCTGGGTCAGGAAACGCTGGGTAATGCAGGGGCGATGTGACAGGGCAAGAGAAACATGTAGCCAACATATACGGTAGCTGGTACAGCGCAGTCCCGAGAAACAAGCGGGTAAGGAGGCGGCAGCAAACGGCGGCGGCGGGAGAGAAGGAGGGCCCAGGAGGGGCCTGCACCTGGTGGGATTCCGTGGGATTCTTGTCGAGAGTGCATTCCGTATTTCCGTGCTGCTGTGTTATTCTGTGAACAAAAGCGCCAGGCATTTGGGGACGGGAGTAACGGGGCCCCTTGCGCCATTGAATTCCTAGTACAAGCAAGAGCGAGGGTGGTGAGAAGCCTGGTCCTGAGAGTGATGGCTGTAATCCCGGCACGCGGATTCCCACAAGGCTAGTCAGGGCAAGAGTCGCAAAATAGGCTTGCGGTTGCTTCACCGATGATTACCGTACGCTGGCTGGCTCTCAGAGTTTTGCTGGTGCGCAGTCCTCACGCTCTGGGCGCCCGGCGGCCAGGCGATAGCACCACACAGACAGCGCAGCTGGCCCAGTGCTCGTATCTTCCTTCTTTTCGACAGAAATTTGCACGATACGAGCACTGAGCTGGCCGCAAACGGTGACGGGCATGCTGCAGCCAGCGCTCCAGCGCCGCGCGGGCGCGCAGCTGCATAACACTGCACAATGCACGGTTTGGTGAAGGTCGGCAGCCAGCTGGGGGGAGGGCGGTTTCCCTTCGGGCTGGAGATGGTTCCCTCCTGACCTGGGTGCTGGGCACCCTTGCTTGGTCGGACCGTCCGTTCTTGTAATGTCGCATTCATAACACTGCACTGCACTGCATAACAACAGTTGCTCATATAGCTAGGCCCGAGGGGGACGCTGGTGCTGTATGAGTATACGATCAACTGTTGTCATGCAGTTGCATCAAAAGAGGCCGATGTATTGACGCGCCCGGGCTTAAGAGGTAGACGTGGAAGGGATCAAACGTTTTACAATTTTTGCATCTGGCAGCATAACAGCCACGCGCACCCATCCACTGCCCCCTCTTTGGCTGATGCCAAGAAGCTCTACCTCTTTCACCCCCACCCCCACCCGTGCCGGGCGTGCGTTGCAGTCGTTTGTTGGCAATCACCTGTTGTTGGAGCGATGATTACCGTAATCCCCCTCGGCTCCACCTTCCCTTCCACCCTCCCCCGTTCCCCCAATCCTGGCTCGCTGTAAATACCAAACAGATCTCATTTATTCGTGCCACGTTGTTCTTGCACAACCCCAGGCAATACCTGGGAACATCTAGAAATTGCTAGAAACCCGCTCTCGCCCACCGCACCATCGGGCGTCGCCGATTTTGCGCTCAGTTGCTTCAGGACGCAGCGACAGGAAACACCAGCCAAGCTGTCTAACTGCAGTTCTTGATACTCTTCTGTGTGCGTGTGTGCTTGTGCATTCCGCCTGCTATTCCCAGCAGCCCACCACGCACATACACACACCCACGCACATGCAGACGGCAATAGACTAAAAATGCATACTGACATGCAGGTCTCTGCTGTGTCATCGCCTGACGGTTGCGCTATGGCCCACGGGCCGCCGACAGCATTAACCGCCGCCCCCACCCGTCAGCCTTCAACGAACACCAGGCAAACTCGGCAGCTGCCAGCCTCCAGCCGTCCGCCAACAACCATCAATAGCCACACACACGCACGTTCCGCCGTGTAGCATTTCGTGCAGCGTCTCTTGTGGTCGCTGAGGCCACCTGCCTGCCACCCCAAAGTCACAGTGATGCGTCTCACCTTCGCGTTTCTCTCCTCTTGCCTGTGCCTGGCGACATGCCCACCGCTTAAGAATGCAACCACCATAAGGTGATGGAGCGTCGACGATTATCCACACGCCATGCTTCCAACCCCACCCCCCACCCCCCAAAATAACACAATGCAAGGTGTGGAGCCTTTGCATTGCGGCTGTGCGCAAAAAACAACGGGTGAAGGCGATTTCGAGTTTCCACTTGCAAATGCAACTTGGCCGGAAAGGAGATGCCAAAGCGGGGTGACCACGGCAGCTAAAGACGCCAGCTCGCATGGCGCCACCGCGGCAGCAAGCAAGCGCTCGGAAATATCGCGCTCGGAAAGATTGCCATCCAGAACACAAACGGTACCGCGAATGGAAACACCCACACCCATGTAGGAAGTTGGACAAAGGCTCACAACATCAACTTAACCACGGGCATCACCAAGACGCGAAGGTTGTTGGGCATCCCTTTCCAGACGTTATTCAGAGCACGTTCACACAGCGAGTGAACGACAGCAAGCCCCGTTTCTCCTGTTGCCATCACGCCGCCGCCTTTGCGCGTTCGCCTCTGAATCACCAGCTCTGGCCGCCGAGCTGCAGGCCTCAACAAAGGCGTTCATGCCTTTACTATCGCTGCCTTACTCGGCATACGCACACACGGCACGGCCCGCGGTGCAGTACACGACGCACGCCTTCACAGCATCCATAGTAAAGTAATTTCCGATTTGCCTTCTGTCTTTGGGTTTTTTGCGTTTGGCACACGACCGCGTCAACAGCGTCGACAGCGGCTTTGCCACGGCACGCCACGCATGCATGCATGCGACACGAACCCTGGGGGGCAGAGAGCTCCGCTGCCAACCCGAGGGGTGTTTGAAATTTCCACAAGCTGTTGTGACAAAATAGTAAAGACACACCACGCGATTTCTGACAGTGGTTGGCGCATCCATGCATCCGATGCGAACGCCGCCGACCAAACGTCAACTACCGTGGAACTAAACACAATCATTTCTGAAAATCCCTCCCGCCAGGACAGGGGACATAAGCCCGCCTTTTTCCGGATTGCATGCCCTAAACTTCGTGTGTGTGCGTGCGCGGCCCCTTCGCTGCCGGCCAACAGCCACCCGCTCTCATTTCCCCACTTGCGGCACGAGGCAGACGATAGGCCAAACCACACAACTCACATAGGCCAAACGCCAATTCCCACACGCATGACATATACGTCATCGAGCAAGCCGAAGGCACACCCGTACACACACACGCACACACACACGCACACGGTAGCCACAGCGCTGCTGCACGGCTGCACTGTAGTTATACCAGCACACCCACGCACTACCGTAGTAGCGCCCAGTGCGGCACAGGCAGCTCGGAAGGTTCCGATCGCTGCTCGCGCAAACAAAGCATCACAAAGAAGCCTTGCCGGCTTGCCACCTTGCGCCTGCTGCTGCACGACCACAACAAATTACGAATCCAAATCCAAAACGCCATGACGCCGCCCACGCAACCGCTCCTCTTCCCCTTCAACGACCACGGCATCCAAGGCCGCGGCCTGCACGTGACGACACACGGTACGTGCCAACCTACCCCTCTGCCGTACAAAAACACAACAAGAATTCCGGCACTGCAGCAGGACCCGGGGCACGGCTTCTGCCGCGGATGCCACTACTGCCGCTCTGCTTGCGGCTGTTGCTGCGGTTGCTGATGCGGCGGCGCTGGCTGTAGCACCTCCGGCAACAGGTTGCTACAGCCACTGCTACTGCCCCGCCCCCGCCGCCATCAGCAATGCTGAATACGTGCCACCGGCGCCGCCGCCGCCCGCCGCCCCACCGGCAGTAGCAGCAGCTGCAGCAGCTGCAGCTGGGTCGGCGGCTGCAGCTGGGTCGGCGGCAGTAGCACCAGCGGCAGTAGCAGGGGCGCCGCAGATGTTGACGCCCCAGATCTGTTTCATGGCTCGAAGCTGCGGGAGGGCAAGAGAGGGGGGAGGGAGCGAATAGGGAGGGGAGTTACATGAATGAGAATTCAAAAAGAAGCGCAGTTGTAGACACGCAGGATGGGGAGGATTGCACATGGTGGTGGGGAAAGATAAGAGAGGAGGAATAGGGAGAGGGGGGCAGTTCACTTCGGCGGATGGGTGCCGTGTTTCGTGTGCCCAATTCCCACGCGTCCCACATTTGCCCCCCGCCCCCCAAGACGCCCGCACGACCCAGCGCGTGAAGTCCCCGCTCAGGAACCCCGGACATCCCGCACGCTCCGCCCCCCAACGCACACTGCAACTCCCGCACTCCCCCCACCCCCACCCCCACCCACCCACCCTCCCACCCACCCACACACCCACCTGTGCGCAGGCGCGCATGAGCGAGGGGCCGCAGGGGTAGTACGGGTAGCTCTGCACCTGACACTTGGCGAACCTGTGAGCGTGCGTGTGCGCGGGGTGGGTGTTACATTACAATTCATGATTAATTAAGAAGTGAAGGCGTAGCCAGGTACAGTAGCATAGTAGACGCGTTGCTACCGACGTCCGTGAAGTCCATCGGGAGAAGTGGGGGGGAGTACTGGCTGGGCAGTACTGTCACAGTATATTCGGCCAAACATAGTGATTACATTCCCTCACAGCATTTCTTGCCCAGCCCAACGGGCCCGACCCGCCGTCCATTGGCCCATTCCTACCACACAAACAAAAAAAACCAATCAGCCTCTTCCCCGTGCACTCACTCCTTGGGTTTGAGGATGCGCATGGCGGCCACCCCAATGGTGCAGCTGCGTGGGGGTGGGGAGGGGTGGGGGTGAGGATGGCGGGTGAGGAGGGGGGTTGCAAGGATTGGTACAGAGAAAATTAGTGAAGTAGACAGCAGGTGTCGTGTTGCGCGTACCGGGGGTGGGTGGGTAAGTCAAACATGAGTCGAAGCCAAGCCGAAGCCAGCCAAAGCCCCACCGAAAGCAACACCCAGCATCACTTTGTTTCCCAAGGTTGTGAACCGAAACGCAACACCCAGCATCACTTTGCCTATGCCAAGTCACCCAAGGTTGTGGAGCTCGAGGCAGTGGCGCAGGGGATGTGTTCACAAGAACGACAATAACACGACAAAAGGCGCGAGTACACAGCACGACCTTGGGCATCTGTGGCTGTTGGACTGCGTGTTTCGTGCTGCTTGAGACATGGCCACATGGGCACGACCCTTGTTGTCAATGCCCATCAATAGCGTGTGTGCGTGTTTCGCCCACATACTTCCTGTTGCCGCTTAGTAAATATTCGGCCCCACTTGTTCAATTGGTCACTTGGTAAAAGGCCCCCCCCCCATCGCTCTATTGCACAGGGTTTGGTCCAGTTAGGCTGGCATCTACAACCCCCCCCCCCCCCCACACACACACGTACACGCATACACGCACACGCATACACGCACACGCTCCTTCTCTCACACAGGCAGGCACACACATACACGCGCGCGCCCTCACACACACACGCACCTGTACAGGAGGTGGGTTTTGGAGAGGATGGAGCGGACACGCTTGAGAAGTGCCGTCTGTGAGGGGGGGGGGGAATGTGAGGGATAGCGCGGGGCATGATTCTAGTCTGTGCAGGCAAAAATCAGACAGTGCTTTGCTGTGAGGAGAGCAGAGAGGAGACAACCCGCTGTGCTGTGCCGCCTGGCGGAGGCTGTTGCATGGGGTGTGGCGCGGCATGGCATGCGTGCTGTGGCCCGACCTTGCATCCCTCCCAAGAATGGCATAGGGGCATTCCCCCACATGCCAAACAGAACTGCATCAAACGCCACAGAATACTGCGCAAAACACCCTGGCAGCTCTCCAAACCTAAAACCAGAGCTAGCAAGCTAGCCATCAAACGCACCCAACCCAAAAAACCAGAACCCTAAAACCCCTAAAACCCTAAAACCCACCTGTCGCATTGTGAACAGCAGGCCGCCCTCGCTGCAGCGCTCCGTGGACACCATGGAGTCCTGCTTGTTCACCAGCTCGGCGAGCTCGCGCTGCGTGTCCTGCGGTTGTGTTACACATATAAATAATTTATAAAAGTAAAATGTGTTAGCTTGGGTTTGGAGCATAAACAGTTTGGAGCACAAGATGCTGGCGAATGCGTTATAGCAATAAGTTGGAGTACAAGAATAAGCTATCAAATAAACATGCCCCCTTAACCGATTAGATCCCCTGTCTTCGCCGGTCTTCCCCTGGTATTTACAACCCCACTCTCCCCCCCTCTCCCCACCTGCAGCTCCGCCCTGAACGAGTCGTGCAGCAGGTTGTAGGAGTGGAACAGCGTGTCCATCTCGCCCACCTGCGCCGCACCCACTGACATGTACCTGTGTTGTTGGGGGGGGGGGTGGGGGGGGGAAATATAATTTGTGTAGATTCACGATTGACAAAAGAAGTGAAGACAGGGAGTTGACAGGCACTGGAGTAATGAACCCAGGCACTGCTGTCCGATGCTGACTCAATCACATCAATCCTGTGTCCGGTCCTCCCCTGCCGCATCTCTCATCCCCACCCCGCACACACAACAAATCCTTATGCTGTCGCTTCGTGATCACGTCCATTGACTCACTTGATCACGTCCATCCAGTGGCTATCCGGCGGCTCCTCGTAGACGTTGGTCTCCAAATTCATGCCCTGCAGGAGATGAAGGGATCATGGGCAGTAATTACATAAGAGGCATAAGCGACTCAAAAGTAATTAGCAAGGAGCAGCTGCATATGGCAATGAAGACAACGCTGCGTTGCGCATGGCATACAAGATAGTACTGCGCAGGCACCCATAACTCCACAACCCACACCCCGGCCCCCACACAAACACGCACATGCACCCAAAAGCACCCAAGCACACCTGAGCACACATTCAGCCCTGCCCTTCACCCTGCTCCTCCCCGTCCTCTCCAAACACACACATACACAACCCTCAGGCCTCGGCTTCAACCGCCACAGCCTTGAGCACCCACCTTGAGCTTCAGAAGCACAAGCGGCTGGAACACACACACCAGGCATGTGCGAGCGCCCATAGCAGCGACCGCCGCCACTAGCCGCGCCTCCGCCGCCGCGTTGGCAGCTCCGCCGGCCGTGACGTCCTCGGCCTCGAGCAGCGTGAGCGAGATTTGCTGTGGGGCAAAAATGGAAAGGGGGTTGGGAGGGGCGGGGGGTGCAGTTATATTTAGCGAAGAAGTGAAGGCATAGCCAGGAAGAGTAGAACCCGGGGGGCGGGGTTGTCAGATACCAGGCCAAACGACGCCGGTTGGCCGAACCCGCTGCAAAAGAGCGAGGAGGAGAGCGTGACCTATGCTTTGGCAACAGAGCGGGGGTTGCAATGATGGTACAGAGAAGCAGTTTACCTGCAGGTACTGCTTGTACCAGTCCTTAAACTCCTCAAGACTGCAGTTGCGCGCCCACTCCATGAGCCTGCTCCCCTCCAGCCCCCGCGGCAGCACCGCCAGCGCATCCGCCAGTCCGCCCACCCCGCCGCCGCTCAGCCCACCGGCCGCCGCGGAGGCGGCGGCCGCCGCCGCAAACGCGCCCGCCCGGGCCGACGATGAGAACGGCGGCGTGCAAGACGATGGCGTCGTGCCGGGCAACCCGCTCGCGTTAGCTCCCGCCGCCCCCGCCCCCGCCCCCGCCGCCGCTCCTGCCGCTCCGGACCCCGCCGCGCCTGCGGCCGAGGCGGCGGAGGCGGCAGAGGCGGCGGAGGCGGAGGCGCAGAGGCCAGCGTAGCCGCCGCCGCCGGAGGCGGCGGCGGCGGCCGCCCAAACGGAGCCGTCGCCGATGAGGGCTGCGTCAAGGACCCGTGACGAAGGCGCTGACGCCGGCGGCCGCTGCTGCTGCTGCTGCATTTCGCCACTGGTGGACATGCGTTGGAACTGCAGGTTGGCTGGCTGCGCCTGGCGAGCTGCGGCGTCGGCACCGCCGCCGCTGCTCTGCTGCTGCTCCGGCTTCCTCGCAGCTCCCTGCAACGACGAAGGCAAGCCGGCGTCGCCGCCCGCCGCGGCCGCCGCCGCCGCCGCCGCGCTGCCGCCCTCCGTGTGCTGCGCCTGCGCCTGCATCTGCAGCTGCTGCTGCAGCGCACGGCGCTTCTCGGCGGCGGGCGTGAGCAGGCTGAGCACAACGTCCTGCCGCTCCACCGCCACCTGTGTGTGTGTGGGCATGTGTGTGTGTGTGTGTGTGTGTGTGTGTGTGTGTGTGGGCGTGGGTGTGGGGGTTGGAAGGAATTGGTAGAGTGGTAGAGTGGGAGGTGGGTGTGAGGGTACCGTATGGGGGTGGTTATCACGAAAAAGCTAGGGCGGGGGTAAGAAGTATGTGTGGGGGCCAATCGCTTGAGAAGGGTGCAAGCACCACTTGGTGCACACGAAGGAGGCCCATGTCGCGTTCAGGCAAGCCCCCATCCTTGATTAATCATGCATGCAAGCCCAGCCCCACCCACCCACCCACCCCTCCATCACCTTCCCAATGTTTCAACCTTGCAATCGCCCAGCTCCCCGTCCCATCCATTCATCTCTCTCTCTCTCTGTCCCCCTCACTTGCTGCTACGCTGCCCAAGCCCGCCCGACTACCTATGGTGACGTACCACAGCTCGCATTCTTCCGACAGCGCGACTGCTTCCTTACGGGATTGGTTCAAAGCTAACCCCCTCACCTCCAGGATCTCGACGCGCTGCTTGAGCGTGCTGTGCTCCACCTCGAGCGCCTCCAGCTCGCTCATCTTGCCCGCCACCTCCGCCTCCAGGGCAGCAAACACGGCCTGCATGGGTCACACGCGCGTTACATTCATGATTATTTTAGTATTAATGGGTGAAGGCATAGCTAGGAACCGGGGACGGGGCTACATTGTTACATTCACAATTCATGGTTATGTAAGAAGTGAGCGCGTAGCCAGGAGCAGGGGGCGGGGGAGACACGGAGCACGTCACGTCGCGTGGGCGATGTACCCAACTAGAGTGCAAAAAGTGCAGGAGCAAGCGGCGGTAAGGCGAAGGATGTGGGGCGAAGGGTGTGAGGCGAAGGCAAGCAACTAACTGCAAGTGAGCGACGGCATCAGAGTCCAGACCAACCCACCATGAACGGCCTCGCAAGCCGTTCCGGCCAGATTCTAGCATCACACCCCGTGCCCGTAACGCCCGTTACGCCCGTCATCTGGTGTGCCAATCTCAATCTAGTGTGCCAATCTCAGTCTGGTCTCAATCTGGTGTGCCAATCTCAATCTGACACCTACACACCTTGGTCCGGGCCGTACGGGTGGGGCGACCACTGGCGTTCACGCCCACTCCCCGTTGCGTGGAGTGGTGGTTGGCGCCGCCACTGCCCGCGCCCGCCGCCGCGCCGCCAGTGCCGCCGCCGCCGCAACCGCCGCCGCCGCCAATGGCCTTGCCCGCGTGCCCGCCGCGCGCGTGCGACACAGGCATGCCACTGCCGCCGCCAGTGGCGGCGCCGCCGGCGGCGGCGCCGCCGCTAAGGCTCTTCCTGCTGTGACGATGCCTGCTCCCCAAGCCGCCAGTGCCGCCGCCGCCGAGACCAGACGAACCGTTCCGGGGGAACAGGCCGCTGGGTCCGGCGCCAGACACGCCACCAGACAGACCAGACGGCGACAGCAGAGGATCCGACGGCGTGCGGCCAAAGTGCCCACTCCCACCGCCGCCCTCGCAGCCCGACCCCGCACCCGACCCAAAGTCTATGCTGTTGCGAGTCATTGACGAGCCGGCAGCACGCATGACGTAATCCAGTGGCGGCGGCGCCGACGCCACCGCCGCCGCCGCCGGCGGCGCACCGGTCTGTTGCTGCAAGCCGCTGCTGCCGCGGCTCATCAACACCATCGCGCCCTCGGGCCCACCCATGCCACCGGCAGCGGTGGCGGCGGTGGCGGCGGCGGAGCTGTTGTACCCTGGCAACGCGCCGCCGCCAAAGCTATCCGGCGACGGCGGCGCCGCCACACCAACCGCCGGCGGAACTGCCGTCGTGCCCGTCGTACCGCTGCTGGCGGCACTAACGCGAGGGGGGCCAGAGTTGGAGGCCCTGCCGTACAGCGCACGCGCCAGCAGTTGGTCAAACGGTACGACGCCAACCGCCAGCCCGGCCTCTGAACGCAGGCGGTTGGCCGGTCCTGCCGCGGCGGCGGGCAGCGGCGGCGGCTGCTGAAGGGCCGCGGCCGGTGCTGCCGCCGAGGACACCTGAAGGGCCGGCAGCGGCAGGGGCTGCGACGTGCCGGTGAAGGACGAAACCGTTCCGTGGCTTGGGAGCCGTGTCACGCCGTCGCTTGGGAGGGAGCCCAGGGAACCGCTGGCGCCCCCTAGCACCGCCAAGCCGGCGGAGCTGCCAACCGCCGCCAGCAAACCGCCGCCGCCGCCGCCGCCGCCGGTCCCGGCTGCGCCGGCCAGCGACGACGCGGCCAGGGAGGCTGTGAGGGCGGCGCCGTCGGCCTGCGTTCGCAGGTAGTTCTGCAGGTGGGAGTCGAGGCCCAGGCCGCCCAAGCCTCCCAAGCCTCCCAAGCCGCCCAAGCCGGGGGCTGCGCCTGCGCCTGCGACGGCACCCGAGGAAGCAGCGACCTGCCCTGCAGGCGCCTGCCCCGCCGCCTGCCCAAACACCGACGGAAGCGACAGGAAGCCGCCGCCGCTGCCGCCGCCGCTGCCGCTGACACCGCCGCCGCTGCCGCCAAAGCCAGCGCCAAAGCCGGCGCCGCCCATGTGGTAGCTCCAACCGCCGCCGCCGCCGCCGCCGCCGCCGCCGCCGCCGAAGTTTCCGCCGCCGCCGCCGCTGACCCCAACGCTGTCGCCGCACGAGTCCGACGGCGAAGGCGCGACACTGCCCACCCCTGCCGCCGCGGCGGCTGCAGCGGCGGCGGCGGCTGGGCCCGTCTCAAAGCTGCCGGCGGCACTGACGGCGCCAGTGCTGCCGCCACTGGTGGCGGCGGCGGCGCTGCCGCCGCTGCCGAGATGGGAGCCGGAGCCTGACCCCGAAAGCGCCGGGTCCGAATGCCGCTGCCCCTGGTGCTGGTGCTGGTGCTGCTGCCATGACAGCTGCTGCACCTGCCCCTGCCCCTGCAGCTGCGTGTGCCACAGCGCCGACAGCCCCGCGGGCCCGCCGCCGCCAACGCCGCCAACGCCGCCAACGCCGCCCTCATATGATTGCGGCGCCGACGCCATAATCGTATCCATCACCGAGGCATCCTGCCGGTAGCCCCCCGGCGGCGCCGCCGCCGCCGCCATGCCGCCGCCGCCAGCCGCCGCCGCCGCCCCGGGCGCCGGCGCCGCGCACGCCGCCACCGCCGCCGCCAGCGCCTCCATCAGATCAACAGACGCGGGCGCCTTGCCGGCAGCGGCGCCGCCACCGCCGCCGGGATCCACGAATCCGGGCACCATTGGATCCAGGGACGCCGGCACGATGAGATCCAGGGACTCGGGCACCATTGGATCCAGGCCACGCCCGCCGCCGGCGGGCTCGTCGTCGTCGTCATCTACGAGACTGACTTTGTCGCCCGCGGCAGCGACTTGGCCACCGCGTTGTTGTTGTTGTTGCTGTTGCTGCTTTTGCAGCAGCTGTTGTTGTTGCTGATGTTGCTGCACAGAGGCAAAAGAAAGAAACGTGTGGAGGGTTAACAGTCGGCACGAGGATCGCAGGATGGAGGCTGGGCGGGAGCTATCAGATAGGCAAGGGGCCAGGGCTAGGGGCAAAGCCAGGGTCGCGGTCGCGGTCGAGGTCACGCGCCGTCGCTCCCTGCAGAGGCACTCACCCAGTCGATCTGCGTGCCGTAGTCGTTGAGCGTCGCAAACACGTCGGTGATGGCGGCATCCTCGTTCTTCTCGCCTGCGGTCGTTTTGAGTGGATATGTTGGTAATGTATGATATGAATGTACTCGGTACTAGGGCTCGGATCGGAGTGGCAGGCGGGTGTGGCCAGCGGGCCCCACAGGAGCGAAGGAGGCAGAACCCGGGGGAGGAGCCGTGCCAGCGAACGGGAGCAGGCGTCAACCCGTCGGTAACGCAAGAGCCCGAGGACCGCCTAACTATTTTTCCTTGCGATTGTGTGCATGCGGACCGGCAATCTGCACCACCCTTGCACTGCGTTTCCAGGAGTGGAGCCTGAAGAAATGCCCTCGCTAAGCACAACGTTGCACACGCACCAATCCAATCCTCTAGCCAGCTGTAGAAGTTAGGGTCGTCCACATCTGCCTTTGTTGCGTACTCAATAGCTGCTGCGCCACCACCGGGGAACGGGGAGCCCGGCAACGCGCTCCCCGCGCTGGACGCCATGCCTGCCGCGCCTATGAGTTCTAACTACACACTTTTATTAAGTTTAATAGCAATTGAACTGTTCAAAAGCCCTGCGCGGGCGCGTCGTCGTCAGGCAGCAAATTTGCTTGACAAAAGTCTTTCCTCAGGCGTTCCTTGCTTGCCTATGTCGATGTCCAATCAGCTCTGCACACAGCTGCAAGGCCAGCGGGCGACTTCGCGCAAAGCGCAGGGATGACGCAGGGTGCGGCAATCGAATGTGTTCGGCCGAAGCTCCCCGCAGCTCCGGTTTCGGTCGCGGCCTGGCAGCCTCTGTAACTATCAGCACTGTCTTTATTGCTAGGACTGTACTCGAGCACTAAATCGAAACAGCCTGAACTTCGTGTTGTCACAGGCGTTTGCTGCCGAACGCCTGTCAAGATCAGAACCTCATCTATATCAAAGGTGGATTGCCCGTCCAAAACAACCTTTGGGAGCGCTGTCCTGCCCCGAAGGGTTCCATCCGAGCAGTTGGGGATCGCTCGTCAACCTCGCGTAAAAATTACTGGGCACGTGTGCATGACGGCCTTGCACTATAAGCCGTAGCGACGCCCTCCTCGGCACGCGTCGGAAACACTTTTGAGTCGCATGTCAACCTCCCCTGCCGATGCTCTTAGGCACCCCTGGCCATGCCCGCTCGCGATTAAACGTGTTGCGCAGGCACACGGCCTACCGCATACTGTCATCGATGAGGGTACTGGATATTACCGCATACCCAGCGCTGGCTGTGTCCGCGCGCAGAATGCGCAGATGTGTGTGTTCTGTGTGTGTGTGAAGGATGCCGCCGCGAGTGTGTCATTGCGATGATCCTTTACCAACGGGACCTACTTCGTTATTGGGGCTCGGGCATACCGGTATAAGCTCCTCCCTTCATGCTAGTCGAACCCTGGCGCGTCTGGTCTCATTCGTTGTCACTCCTTGATGTTTGCAACTCTGCATGCACGGCGAGTGCTGCCGGCTTGCCGCAGTCTGGATGTCTCATGCCTGTGGCCCCTCGCACATACAGCGCTCAGGCAGCCCAGCCATCCACATGCTCCGGCCAGTGGGGGGCAGCGGGCCTCCCAACAGCCGGGCTACACCAGGGCTTGCAGCTTTAGGGAGCTGCAAGAAATTGCCCCCAATGTAGGCCCTCAGGCAAGAAAGATTGGGCATTTCCCGGGTGCATTCTGGCCGCGTGAGGCTGCGGATACGGCCCCCGAATCTTGCCAACTACCCCTTTCCGGGGGGGTTCGCGGGGCCCCTGGATGCCGTGGGCGAGAACGTGGTTAGGGCCCTTCTCGCCAGCGGCGGCGGCCTACCGTACCCTGGAAGATGCAAGCCCTGGGCTGCACTCACCAATTAGTCGCGCCCAAGGTCGCGCCTAGTTGCGCTATTGCAGAGCTATTGAATCTTTACTGAGTCATAGGCAGCGGCGCGGAGCGAACGGGACCCAATGCGCGCGGCAAAACCAAGAATGTTTCTCCGCCTTCGGCGGATTTTGGGCACATTTCTACAGTGTAGATAGAAGATACGAGCACAGCGCGCCCTCGGGCGTGTAGGGCACTCATGACGTGCGCACGAACCAGGGGAGGCACGAACACCAGCGCGCATCACGTGACGCCCACGGTTCGCAGAATCCAACGTCGGCCACCACCAGGCCTCCACGGAAGCCCTCGACTGCGTTGGTCCAAAGCCAACGGGCGCCAGAGCAAGAACACGAACAAGGCTGGACTGCCAGCGACTTTTACCCATGGCTGCAAGGGATCCCCATCCGAACACACGTTACACACACCTTGACGCGCCTCCATCTCGATGCACCTGAAATTGGACTACCGAGCAGTACCCCCTCGCCCACTGCTTACACCTGGCCCACCTCGACTTCACGCTCACAGCCGTCACACACGCGCACACACATGCACATGCGCATGCGCCCACACGCACACAAACGCACACATGCACTGTCTTTACGCTTTGGTTTCCTGTGCGACACTCAGAAGTTAGAAGCCCCACTGTCAAGTTGCGTTTCCAGGTACCGGTATGTACGCAGTACCAGCAATGCCCTCTAAGAATAGCAACCCTATTGCCGCTGCTGCTGCCGCTCCTCTCCTCCTGCCCCCGACCTCCTCCTATTGCCACAACGGTCGTCCAGGCCAAAGCGTGCGGCCTCGCACGCAGCTGCGTGCGCCGCCTATCCGCCATGCAAGCACACCACGTGCTTCAAAGACGCGGCCGCCGCTGCTACTGCCACCACCGCCGATCCGCTGCCGTGCTACTGCCGTGTATTTTGCCGCCGGTTACCCGCCCACCCCAGCCGTACGTCCCGCCTTGTCACACACCACCATGCTACTGCCACCGCTGTGCTACTGCCATCCTCGTCCCGGACCGCTGACCAGTCTGCTACAGCCGCACTAACAGCCGCCGGCAGATGCTGCTCGGATCGCTGCCTCAGCCTCAGCTGCCTACCAGCCGCATGGGTAGCCACACCGCCGCCGCCACTGCCGCCGCCGGCGCCGCAGCTGCTGTTTCCGCAGCCATGCGGCTGCTGCTGTTGCTGCTGGCTGCCTTGCCGCCACTTGGCGCCGCATAAAGCCAATCACCGCTGACACCATTCCCACAAACACACACGAATTGACACACGGCGCCATCGCGCCAGCTGCCGCCACTGCCCTGCTACTGCCGTTGACCTCTGCTACTGCCGCCTGCTACCTGCAGCAGCTGCCGCGGCTGCTGCTGCCGGACGAGGGAGCGGACGAGGTCAGTCGCACGGGCTGACTCGCGGCCGACATCTGCTGCTGCTGCAGCAGCTGGGCGTTCGCCTGCTCGCCCTGTAAGAGAAAGAGTGAGCGTGAGCGTGAGAGGCATGACGAGGTGGGGCGGTGGGACACAAACGGTTGGGCAATCCACTAGTTCCCGCAGCCAGCCTTCGTACTCCCGCCCGCCAACGACCCCAGCCCAACTCGACCCGTTGGCGGTCACGCGTCCCCAGTCCTCGGCGTGGGTGAATCAGCACTGTTAAGCCCTTATGCGCTGCGTGTGGCACATGCGGAATGGTCCCACATGCGGAATGGTCCCACATGTGGAAACACGCATACTGCACCCATAACAACTGCACGCGTACGCGCACACACACTCATGCACGCAAACGCACATACGCACGCACACTCATGCACGCAAACGTACACGCGCACACACATACTCTCGTGCACGCACGCACGGACACACACACTCTCCTGCACGCACGCACGCACACACTCATGCACGCACGCGCACCTGCATGCGGTGCAGGACGTCCTTGGCCACCGACAGGAACGCCTGTGCGAGTGGTGGTCGGGTTGCGGAGGGGTGGGTGGAGCGGAAGGGGTGGCGGAGCTCGAGCAGCGGTGGTGGAGAGCGGCTGCAGACCGTGCGACCGGGCTAACAACCGCAGTCCAGGATCACCGATTAGCGATCCTCTGCCACATCCGATTATCCTTACGTCGCATGTGGTAACCGGGTACACCTGCATGCTACCAGGCACCCAACCACACCTAGACCCACATACGCACCCTTGCCGACGCCCACGCCACCCAACCCCACAAAGCAACCCAAGGGCTGTCGTTGCCCGCCACGCACACCCGCACAACCCCTCCCGCACGAGTCGCCTACAAACTCACACCCCCGGACTGCAAACCGTCACCCCGTGTTACGCTTGGACTTGACAATGCCTCGCCGCGCCCGTCCCCAAACCCTTGCAATCCCTACCCCCAAACTCCCCCCGCCCCTGTCTCCCCATCCCCAAGCCTGGTTCTGGGTCTGTGGTTGATTCTTGTGACCGCCACCCCGGCCCCTCCTCCTCACCTCCTCTACGCAAACGTTGTCCTTGGCCGAGGTCTCAAAGAACCTGAAGCCGTACTCGTCCGCTAGCGCCCGGCCGCGCGCCTCGGACACCACCCGCTTTTCGGACAGGTCCAGCTTGTTGCCCACCAGGATCTGTTGAGCGGGAAATGTTGATTTGGTGGGTTGTCGGTCGGTCATTCATGTTGTGTTGTTGTTGCGCTGCCGTGTGGTATGTGCTGGGGCGCAGCCTAGGCCCCGACCAACCAGCCCCCCGAGTTAACTGTATCGCCCATGCTGGCGCCATCCGCGGCCGCACCGCGTTGTCCCTGAATTTTTTTAACACCTCACGTATAACACAAGACCGCAAGCTTACCTTGTTTACGTTATCGCTGGCGTGCTGCTCGATGTTGCGCATCCAGTTGCGCACATTGTTGAAACTGCCCTCATCCGTGATGTCGTAGACCAGGATGATGCCCTGGGCCCCACGGTAGTAGGCTATTACCGTGCGGGAAGAATTTTCGGGAAGGGGGGGAAATTCGGGGAGGGGGGAAAGGCATGCGTCGGTGTGCAATGGGGGTTAGGGGGTGGGTGGGGTTGCTCGGGCTTGTCAGAAATGCCCCAGCCGCGTGGAGCTCCCAGACGCAGCATCTGGAACTGGGACATCGAACGTGCCTCGAGCCAGTCACGGGAACGGCCCCGCCGTGTGACGAAACCCCACGTGCGTGTGTGAAGAAACCTCTACTGTACCCCCAGGTCGGCCCGGTCCCGAAAAGGCTATCGGAGCGGCACGCCGCCTGCCCCATGCCAGCTGCGTCCATGTTTCCAGTGATGCCTATGCCTTGGGCATCCTGTCGACCCTGTCGACCCCGTGCATTGAAGTGGGCGAGGCCCAGCGCTAGGGCTTACCGCTGGTGATGGTGCGGAAGCGCTCTTGCCCCGCCGTGTCCCAGATTTGCAGCTTTACGAGTTTTCCCTCGACGTCCACCTTCTTGATTTTGAAGTCGATGCTGCGCAGCAGAGGCCCGTGAACGGTGAACCCGGCGTGGCGAAGCGTGGACTAGTGCGACGACGAATCCCCGACTCACGCTTACCCTATCGTCGTAATGAATGAGGAAGTGAACATATCATCCGTAAATCGTAGTAGCAAGCATGATTTCCCCACGCCTGCAGCCAAGAGTGCAAGTTAGCGGGAGAGTCGTGCAGCTCCGAACTCAGGCCGAATTCAACCGCCCGCGTACACCACAACCTACCGCTATCTCCAACTAGCAAGAGCTTTATGAGCGCGTCGAAATCTCCTCTCCGCCCTTGTGCCATCTTCGCCCTGCTGTAGCTTCTGGTCTGCTCCTTTTTCGCCCGGCAAATGCGCTATCACAACACAAGTTTATCCTAGAAGTCAATATGGAATTCGGCCCGAAAGGTAGCGCAGGGGTTTCGGTTCAAGCACCAGCAAAACCCGGTTCGAGTTTGAAGCAGTCAAATTAAAAATATAATGATGTATGTGTAAAGCGCAGAATGTGTTATGCACAAACATTGCTAGCGGCCGCACCTGTAAGGGTTCGAGCATCCGGGCCCCAGCAAGCGCCACGCCACGTCGTAGCTCCAGTTACCCCTTGGCCACCTAACCTTGCACCTCGGCGACCGCGCCACTCGCAGGTGGTCTTGTTTCATACCAGCGCAAAGCTTTGCGTGATACCGGTTTCAACCGCAGCACAGTCAATAACAAGCGACGTTTCCCCAGTCAAAACTCTCACACACTCACAGCCCAACCCGAGTTCATTGGGGAGCGTGCCCATACACGCCGCAACGTCCAACTTAGCCCTTGAGCCCAGTAAAATCGGCGGCCTGAGTCATAGTAAGCCCGGCTTGGGCCAGCCTTCAACCGGCGCGCTCGAGTCCACTGGGGTCTAGACAACATCATGGGCCGCGAAGCCCTGAACATTTTTGCTAGCCACGAGGTTTCCGTGCACGCGGGTCGCAATATTGTTGCCGACACGTCCAGCAGGATCCTGCCTTAGGCCAGTCCCAGTAGCTCAGGAAAGAGATACGGTAACCCAAGCATTTCGGTAACCCCCCAGCACGGGGGACGAGCCAGCAGCCCACAGCAGGGCAGCAGGCCTGCATGTAGCATGCGCCTCAAGGCAATTGAAAGCATGAAGGGGAGCGGAACTGGCCGCTGGCGAGCAAAGGGTGCGGCCAGCCATCCTCACAACGGGCTTGGTCTGGCAATGCTCTGAGCAGGCCACCTGATGCTTACATTTGGCGCCCTCGTTACTGCTCTCCAAGTAACGTGCATTTGTGGTATTCAAGGATTCTGATCCGCACATCGTCCGACGGCCTCAAGGCGTCGCAGGAGGGCGTCGCAGGAAGGTGGGGCAATCGGGTCGGCGTGCCAGCTCACACGTCAGCATTTAAACTCCCAATCTTCCAGGTTATGTCCAATCACCTATAGATACACCATACACTCGAAACCTGTATACAAGCGATTGCACTTCATAAGAGCGACCTAACCTCTGGCAAGCTCTTCCGGGACAACCCCACCCAGCCTCACAGAGGCCAGAATGTAGCTCGCCTGTGTCTCTGCACGATCAAACCAAGCTTGTTTCACTAGCGTTATACCCAGAATATCGTTTGGGCTCTCCGCCCACGGGTCGCAATCCTGTTTAGCAGTCGCGAACTCGCCAGACCCGCGCAGAAGGCAATGGCGACGCCATCAGGCTCCAGCAATGCTATCAAGCCGGGCGCAGAAGCTCTGGCAGCTCTGCAGGTGAGCGAAGCTATGGGCATCCCCCTCCACCGCATCCTCGATCCATCGCGGTTGTACCCACTCGTTCCTCTCGCTGCACTTGAGGCTTCCCCACGCTCGCGGCTCTGTGACACGTGGCAGGATGCGTAGAGGTTGTTGCGGCGGATGGGGCCTGACCCTATTGGGAAGGCACTGGGAGCGGGGCGGGGGTTGCTTCGGGCAGGCCGGTGCCAGGGACCGCAGGCGCACTGGCACCGCAGCCGCACTTTCACCGCGTCGGAATGCTTTGGGTCATTTGGCGGGCGGCGTGTGTGTGTGCACAGGGGTGGCGTCACATGAGGTGTTTTGAAAAGGAGGGCGCGGAAAGCCGCGGGGCAACTAGGCAGAACACGCAGGGGAAGTCGGCACCACGTGCATTCGCCTTCAGCACTTGCAGAGAGACGTGCGGGGTGGGGTGAGGGGGCGGCGCTAGGAGCGGTGCTCGGGACGGGTTTGGGCTTGGCGGGAGGCTGTGCGCAGGAGCCGGCCCGCCCGCGTGCCGCTAAAGCCGCAGCACAACAGCCACAGCTTTACCCACCTGCCTCGACGACCTACAGTTCTGCAACCTCCGCCAGCTCCGCCCAAACACGCCCCATGGTCAAAACCCTCCCGCCCCATTCCACCCATTCCACAACATGCACGCGCTTCCCGTTCCCGCCCCTTCACACCCCTGATGCCAGGGCTGGGTGCAGTGTGTTCCTCGGGGCTCCAACTACATCAGCCGCTTGCTCCCTTTGTCATTCACCCCTGCAGCCCTTCCCCTTCCCAATTCCTTCCCCTTCCCTACAACGCGCCTGCTGTACTACTGTTCCTGGGTACGCCTAACCCCTTGTACCGTCTACCACCTTCTTAACTTATTATGTACATGAATTCCCCACCTCAGGTCGAGCTTCAGGCCCTCAAGGCCACATGGGGCAAGCGGCTGCATCTGACTAAGACCGCGCCCACGGCGGCGCCCGCCACCGCGCCCTTCCCCATCGCCCTCACCTTTGACGTGGATCCGCCCTCGGCGGTTTCGGATCACTATGACGTCGGCACGATCCAAATCCGGATCCAATTGCTCAGCCCGGCGGCGCTGCAAGCGGCGGCGGTGGCGGCGGAGCCACCGCCGCAACAAAACCAACCGCTTCTGCCGCCGGGGCTGAAGTTGGCGGTTGTGTCGGACCAACTGCCGCGGCGGCTCCGCGCGCACATGGCGGTTGAGCTGGCGGCGGCCTGGCGGCGCGCGCTGTCGGACCAACCGCCCAACCAACCGCCAGCGACGGCGCCGGCAGTAGCCGTTGGCCGGCTGCGGCTGGGCGCCGCCGCCGAGGAGCTGCGGCGGCGCTTCGTGCAACTGCTAACCGCCGTACCGGGCGTTATCGAGCCGTACCAGAGTGAGGATGCGTACGGCGCAACCGTACGGCGTTACGCGGTCGTTAACAATGACAGCGCGGAGGGTGACGGCGCTGCGGATGGGGAGGTGGCGGGGGAGGTGGGCGGTGGCGAGGCGGAGGAGGCGGCGGCAGGTGGGCAGGCGGCGGCGGGCGTCCCAGAGGCGTCGGCGATGGATGAAGGAGCGGCTGCAAATGCAGTTGCTGTCGATGGCACTCAGTTAACCGGCACTTACTCCAATGGCAAAGCCCACGCCGCTCACGCTGCGGCCGCTCCTGCGGCGGCGGCGGCGGCAACGCCGGCGGCACCCGCAGCAGCACTCGCAGTAGCACCCTTAGCTACTGCCGCTACAGCCGGGATGCAGTCTGCTGCCAGCAGCGTAGCGGGCGGGGTAGCGGGGCCGGTGGCGGCTGCAGCTCAAGGGGCGTCAGCAGCCGCGTCGCAAGCGGCAGTAGCAGCGCCGGCGGTCGGGTCGGCGGCACCAGCAGCGGGGGGCAGGAGCGGCAGTAGCACGGGTGGAGCCACAGCCGGAGCCGGGGGCATCAAGGTACTCAAGGCGGCAGTGAAGCCGCCGCTACTACAGCCGCAGCAGCAGCAGAGGCAGCAGGCTCCTGCTACTGCCGCCGTGCTGCCGCCACCGCCACCGCCCACGGCCAACACGGCGGCTGCGGCGCTGCCACCGCCGCCACAGCTACAGCCGCCGCCACAGCTACAGCCGCCGCCAGGGCTGCTGTCGTACGGCGTGGCTCTCAAGGAGCTGGAGTACGTACGACGGCGCTACAGCCAGCTGTGCACCGTACGGCTGCACCGCGACGACGACAACGGCGGCGGCGGCGGCGCTACTGCTACTGCCGGTGCTACTGCCGGCGCGGCTTCTGCAGACGGTGGGAATGCTGGCGGCAGCAGCAGCGCGGCGGCGCTGCTACAGCCGGGCTGCCTGACCACGCTTGAGGTGGAGCTACTGCCGACCGATCCCGACTGGACGCACCCGCCCATCCGCGTCGTGGGACAGCTGCTGCCGGTCCGCGGTGCTGCTGCTACAGCCGGCGGCGGCGGCGGCGGCGGCCGCAGGCGCGGCGGCGCCGCCGGCAGTAGCAGCCGGCGGCGGGGAGGCGGCGGCGGCGGCGGCAGTAGCAGCAACGCCCGGGGAGCTGTGCTACAGCTGGGACAGCCGCTGCCGGGGCTGGGGACGTGCAAGCACTACCGCCACTCGTATCGGTGGCTGCGGTTCCCGTGCTGCGGTGGGTGCGGGATTGGGTAGTGTGTTTGTGTATGTGTTTGTGTTTGTGTTTTGTGTAGCGGGTTTGGGTTTGCCCCTGTGTCTTGGCGTGTGTCGCATTATGGGGGGCTTTGCCTCTTGAGCGGAGGAGCTCCTTCCCCGGGTTTGGCACGGCAGCGCGTGCCCTCCCTGGCCGCTGCACCTCTACAAGCTCATCGCAGGCATTAGCAATCATCACATGGTCACGCACACTCCCGCACGCTCCCTCCCCCAGGCGCCCGCTACGCCTGCGACTTGTGCCACGAGGAGGGAGCGCCCGACGGCCACCCCGCAGTGTGGGCGCAGGTGTGTGTTGTTGTATGTGCGTGCGTGTGTGTGTGGGAAGGGGGGAGGTCTAGATACCGGCCAACCTAAACCGAACCCGATGCATTAGAGCGAGGAGGAGAGCGTGGCATATGCCTTGACAATAGTTGGTGACCCCCGGGGGAATTCCTTGCATGGGTAACAGGATATCGTACAAGCAGGGGAGCCAGGGGACAGCAAGTACTAAACACACATGGGGGGGCGGGAGTAAGGCAAGACCCCGCACCAGGGTGCACGGGTGCGGGCGGGGTGGCGCCGCAGGCGGGCGGTCGCTCCCCTGCCCCCATTGTTGCATGTGCATTTCATCGCCGTGCGCTATTACCGCTTCGCTCTATCATCATCTCCTTTTGCTAACCGCCAACCGCCACTGACGGGTGCCAACCGCTGCCAACCGCTTCCAACCGCCACCAACCGCCAGCGCATGGTGTGTGGCTTCTGCTCACTGGAGCAACCGCTGGGGCTGGCCTGCCGTAACTGCGGGCGACAGCTGGCGAGCACAGCCTCCAATCCCAGCGGTGAGTGTGCCCGTTGTTTCCGTTTGTTGTTGCTGCGGGGTGATTGGTTACCAGGATGACACGTGTGTGTTTGAATGTCCGGTCGCTTGCGTGTGTGGGGCTTGGGCATTCCTGGCGACTGCTTGCACTCCACTCTGCTCCGTGCGCCACGACACACGCACACACCCCATCATCCTCTCCCCTCGCGCGACTCACCTCCCTTCGTGTCGTCTACTTGCCCCCACCCAGTGTGGGCTGGTATCTACAACCCCCACAACCCCAGAACATCATACACAACCCCAAAAAACACACGCCCCCCGCACTGCAGGCCGGCGCACTCGCTTCTGGGAGGGCGGCCAGGGCTGCCGCGACGTGCGGCGCCTTAACCGAAACGACCCGCACAAGTACAAGGGCAAGAACAAGACACAGAGCGCCAAGAGCTCACGCGTTGGGCCCAAACCCTGGAGCGGCGCTGGAGGAGGCGGGAGCTAGGTGTGTGGGGGGGGCAAGGAGGGAGGCAAGCTGGATGGGCGGCCTGGGGCCGGGTTGCAAGAACAGGACCAGTATTTCTGAGGAGGGGCATATTACATGGGCTTAGAAGTTAGTTGGTGACAGTTATAATGCGAAGGGCTCCCACATCAGGCCCAAGCTTTGGAGCTGGGCTGGCGGCGGCGGCGGCGGCGGCGGTGGGGGAGGCTAGCTGTGAGGGGCAGGGACTCACGCAGCAGGCTGGATGGGCGGCCCAGGGCCGGACTGCAATGAAAGGAGAACAATAGCGCTGAGCATGAGCATGAGCGAATTACATGGCTTGAAGTCGCTGCGGCCCCACGAAATCCTTAGCTGGTGACGGTTACCAATGTTGCTTAGAGCTCATGGGTGGGGCCAAAGCCCTGGAGTGGGGCTGGAGGAGCAGGCGGTAGTGGAGAGAGCTAGCTGGTGCTACGCGGGGTGAAATGGAGTAGGTGAAATGGACGAGGAGGGGGACGGAATAACGACGCCGGATGCCGCAATATGTATACATGTTTGGGGTCGTTGTCGTGTGTGTCTGCCCGCTTGTTAGGGCAGTTGCAGGACACAGCGTGCGCCAAGAGCTCGCTCGTGTGGGGGCAGTGGGGCGGGGATCTAGATGGCTTACTTCGTGTGTGTTTTGTGCCAGTGAGTGTGTGGAGCTGGTATTCCCCGTACACGAGCCTCAACGATGATGAAGTGTACGGGGCTGTGCAGAACAAGGAGGCAGTGACTCAGCATGCGTTGGCTGGGCTCCGTAGGGTATGGGAGCGGGGCTACCAGAGCGGGCTCCGCATAACCGCCCTGATAGCATGTGATGGCTCGGCGTCTTCGGGTGCTGGGACTGTCCCCTCTGTAACATCCGCATTCATAACCGCAGTAGTCTTGGGGTGCGGTGCGCCTTTGGCGATTGCTTCTACTTTATTGTCGTGTCCCATGTATCCGCACTCATGTAATCAAAATGTAACCTCAGTCTTCCGTCTCGATCTTCAGGGCATGACTCAAGTCGACAGGAGGCTCGAGGTGCCCTAAGTCTGACGGATTGAAGCCAGACATGGAGCCAGGGTTTTGCACGTTTGGACAGCTTGGCTTTGACTGCGATTGCACACACATGTATGGCGTCAGTGCGTTCATGGCGCGAATCCCTTGGGAAAATGGCAGCGGCGGTGTCAGATCCAGAGGCGATGGTCATGCAGCAAGTGGTGGTCTTCGGGCTTGTAACTCATGTCCATTAGCAGCATTTAGTATGCATTCTTTTCATTGATCCATTGGAATACACATCACCTCCACGCATACATAACAAGCGCTCATCCAAAACCGCATCGCCGAGCACAGCAACTTACAGATGACAACCGCAACAGAACGTAAAAAAGCCGAAACAGAGGCAAAAGCAACAGCAGCGGAGCCGGAGCCCAGCGAACAAGCTGGAGCCGCTGGCGAAGAGGGCGGCGAGGGTGACTCTGCTCGCTGCCCCATCTGCCAATTCATCGAGGCTGGCGAATGCGGGGGTGTGCACAAGGTGGGAGCAGGGGAGGGGCTTCCACGGGCAAAGGGTTTGATGGTGGACGGATGGACGGGAGAATTGCAGCTGTGGGGAATGGTGGGGAAAGGACATGAGCGGGGGTGGGGGGCGCGCCACCGGGCGGGTGGGTGGGGTGTTGGTGGGAAGTGCGTCACTGGGTTGCCGGCCGGAGGGCGCCCCAGGAACCCAGGATTCCGACACAGCCACTCGCGTGATGCTGCTGCTGCGTGCTATGTGGTAGCTTTGTGTGTTGCGCGATGAGCCACGCTGAAGAATGGACTAACCACGCTCTTTGGGTGCACCCAGCCAACCCAAACGAGCCCAACCGCCCCAAACCTCCCTAGTTACCAGCCACACCATCCACACCCATAACCAGACGCGCGCATGAGCGGGAGCCAGCGGGACAGTGGGCGGCGTACGCCGTGTGCCGGGGTGCCCTCAAACCCTGGGCCCAAACCTCCGGGCATCCTTCTCTTTTGCATCGGGTTCGGTTTAATTTGGGCTGGTAATTACAACCCCCACCCCACCCCACCCCGCCCCTCATGAGCAGGAGTGGGTGGCCTGCCGGGAGGAGGCAAAGGCCGCGGGCAAGGACTATATTGACGAGTGTCAGGACAAGGTGAGAGCGGTTGGCGGTTGGTCGGTTATGGCAGCGGTTGTGGCAGTGGAAACGCTTTTAGCGCTTGGTAGGGACGGTTGATGGGGCTGGACGGGGGCTGGACGGGGTACTGTGACGAGTGCCAGGACAAGGCGGGAGCGAGCGGCTTTGTGATGTGTGTGTGTGTGTGTGTGGGGGGGGTGTAAACTCTGAACCAATCCCGTAAGGGAACAGTCGCGCTGCAAGGAGGGGCGGTCGCATGGTTGGTTGGAGGAAGGCAGCAAGGTGGTAGGAGCATTAGGGCCCCGGTGGCCGGCCTGCCTCCGCCCGAATTTAAGCAAACGAATTGCTGCTAGCCCCCCCCCCCACTTGCTGAGTTCGCAGTCACTTCCGGTACATCGCCTCTGCGTCCTCTCAACCATCTCTCCATCACCTCTAGATCACCGCCTGGTTGTTCCCTTGTGGTTTCATATGTTGTTGCCCTGTCTGCTCGCAGTTCAAGTCGTTCCTGCAATGCGCGGTGACGCACCGAGACTACTACGAGCCCTTCCTGGAGATGCTTGGCGGAGTGCCCGACCCAGATGAAGAGGAAGAGGAGGCGGCGGCGGCGGCAGGAGGAGGAGGAGGGGAGGCAGGAGAGGGGCAAGGCAAGCCTGGCACAGCAGCAGGGGCGGCGGCGGCAACGGCACCTGCGGTGGGCACGGCGGGGGGTCCCGCCGGGAAGGCGGCGGCGGGCGGGGCGGTAGGAGCAGGGCAAGGGAGTTGAAAGGGCGGGGGCGGTGATGGTGCACGAGGGGGCGGGCGAGCGCTTGGTGTGCTGCGAGAGGACCGTAAGAGGGTGATGAGATCTGGTCTTGTGTGTGTGTGCGTGTTAGTGTGTCTGCAGGTGCGTGTGTGGGGTGGGTGGCAGCATCGAGGGCGGAGCGGGGCCGAGGAAGTGTATGTGGCAGAGTGGCAGTGGGCACAGTGGTAGTGGGCACAGTCAGGCAGTGGCGAGGCCGTGACGACCATTAAGACGTATAGGAGATGCGTAAGGGAACGAAATGCGTACGATGCCATGCAGGAGCTCATAAGGCCTGCTGGGCGCATGGGCGCATGCGGGCGTATGGGCTCCTTTTCCATGCAACACTTCCGCAACACTCGTCATATGCAGGGCTGATGTGAAAACTGGGCAGGTGGTGAGCGGACTTAACTGAGAGTTAGCTGGGCAGTGTATGTTTAGTAAACGACCAAGTGAACATGAGAGCGTGTGGGCGTGTGGTGGCCGGGGTGGGCTTTGGGCTCGAGTTGAGCGGGTTTAGCTTGCGTCGTGGAACTTATTCGTAGCAAGCACGGCCGCCCGTGGTTGCAGTGGCAATTGTGGCGCCGGAGGGTGCGCGGCGTGTGTCTGTGGGGTGGGCGGGGTCGTGGAGGAACAAGGAGTTGCTGCTGGAACCACTCCTGGCCCCACCCCGGGAAAACTGCGAAAGCCCTGATCAGGTTGCTGGCGTGCCGCCAAAGGAACTCGTCTGCAGCGTGGCGCCGGGCTGTGAGCTCGGTAGCAAAGTCGGGGACCCTTCAAGGGCTGCAGCGGATTGAAGTCGCGGTTCATATTGAAAGGGAATGACGTTTGATGCCACTCGGGCTGGCCTGATTGAACTCCACTACCTCAGCCCCGCTGGACCTGCAGCCCCCGAGCCACACACATCGGGACTACGCTTTCCTGCCCCTTGCCATGTTCCATCACGAGCGCGCCCTGCAATGAGGGCATCATCTGGTCCAAGCACAACTCGAGCAAACTGGAGGCAGCCCTGCAGAAGGCGCACATGCCTGCCCCCAACCCAGCCAACCACATGCACCGCCCTGCACAGCAGCACCTGCATGTCGTACCTCCACAGCCCGGGCATCACCGGTGTGACCATCCTGAAGCCCGCCTTCTTCAAGCAGTACCCGGGTATGGAGTTTGTGTACAGCGGCTCCAACCCTCGCATCTACGTCGGCCGCGTCATGCCCAACCCCGACCCCGCCACCCGTGAGCAGCACCTGGAGATCTGCTACCTGGCGCCCAAAGAGCCCTAGACGGTGGGCTTCCCACCAGCCTTCCCATGGCCGTCCAAACAATATGGAATGGGGCGGACCCCTTCACACAGGGTCCCCCCCATGGTCTGTCTCGATAGGGAGACGCCAGTTATGCAAGTAACTGGTGGGCGGGTCCGACCCCCGCACAGACCGTGGTCATGATCTGTAGGGGCCAATGTGATCACTGGGCAGGTGATGAGCGGAATTAGCTTAGACACGTCCGGCAGGGAAACGTCATGTCAGTTGGTGGGGAACCTGTCAGGTGTGTGTACCTAATAAATGGACCTCTTGTCAGGTAGAGCGGAATTCAGCGGAATTAGCTTGTCGGTCTGTGCGGGGGTCGGACCTGCCCACCAGTTATGACTGGCGTCTCCCTATCGAGACAGACCATGGGGGCAGACTTCAAAACAGACTTCCAAAAGGGTCGTGTCAACTGCCAACGTCGCGTCATCGTGTCGTGCCAACATCGTGTCGTGGACGCGTGACCCTGATCCAAGCTAATTGTGGTCGTGATGTGTAGGGGGCGATGTGACCATTGGACAGGTCGATTGAGCGGAATTAGCTCAGTTGGGAGAGCGTTAGACTGAAGATCTAAAGGTCGCTAGTTCGATCCTGGCATTTCGCACGCTGCAACAGCGTCCCGATACCAGCCCTGAAAGGGGGTGTCTGGTGAGGAACTTCTGGGCTGCCATGGGGTTGGTCCTCGTCTTGGATGTCCGCCGGGTTTCCGGAGCCCATCCTGGCGGATATTGGGAAACACCCCACAAGCAGAACTAGGGGCCAAACGCAGCAGTACGAGGCTCATATGTGCACGCTATGATGTAATAAGCACAAACACAGCGTAGGAGCTAAGTTGCGCATCCGGGCGTGGACGTGTCAGGACATGGCTCCACATTCAACACATGCGCACTGACACAGCTGGGCTCTGAAGCGCTGGTGCGCATGAATTCACATCTAACAAGGCTGCAGATGCACATTGTCCATTCGTCACACAGCAGAGAGTTGAGCGCGGGGTGGTCTGGGTCAAGGGGATTTCCATGGATAGGATCCCGCCCGAACCAAAGTCTCAGAACAGGACCACTGATGGCACGGAGTGGTAGTGCTCGTCAAGAGGAGTCGTTTGACACCACTTTGGTATTAAATGGAGGGGTTTTAACCGCTGAACAACAAGGTTTTGTCCATCAGGGTGTCGGTCGTCCCCTCAAGGGGGGTCCCGGGGGATTTCGGGGCATGGGGTCTGGCACTTTGTTTCCTAACCCCCCCCCCCCCTGACTGAACTACCCGGATACCCGGGAAATCTTTTGCTGGGGTGAGACTAAGAGACTATTGCTGACTAGCTCAAGCTAATTCCGCTCCATGACAACAATGCATTTATGGGTTACAGACCCCTGACCGGTTCCCCACCAACTAACACGACGTTTCCCTGCCAGATGCGAAGTTTTGTTGGTTGACGCGATGTTTCGGGTGCCCATTGCACTCGCCCATTGTATATATTAAACATGGAATATTTTGTAGACTTTATTTTACACTCTACACATGTTAATGACGAGTGTGGTGGAAACGAATGCGTACGTAGACCAGAGCGGATGGCGGAGTGGGCTTGCAGGCGGCACGAGAGTAGGCAGTCAGTAGCGCAAGTTGCGAATTCACATGTTACCTTGTAACCGACGGTAAACGCTGTGGATGGTCGCGCCCATGGCTGGCTGACGGAAAGCGGCTGCTGTATTGGGATGGCTGGGCTGGACGACGGCGGCCGGGTGTTGCTTGGGACTAATAGAAAGGATGTGCCCAAAACCAACCTGGAGAACACCAGCGCCATGTGCATGTGTTTAAACTGGTGGGCGGGTCCAACCCCCGCACAGACCGACAAGCTAATTCCACTATTTTGGTCACTTTGGTGACATGCAAGTTTTCCATACAGTCCATATGGAAGCCTTGTGAGAGCTCAGTCGTGTCTAAGCTAATTCCGCTCAACACCTATACCTGCCCAGAGGTCACATTGGCCGTTACACATCAGTTGGGTGGCAGCAGATCCGGGAGGCGGCGGGAGCGGCTGGAACCGTGGGAGCCACGGGAACCCCGGGAAAAGTGCGCAAGCCCTGATCAGGTTGCTGGCGTGCCGCCACAGGAACTCGTGGTGCCGGGCTGTGAGCTCGTGGCAAAATTGGGGAAGCTTGAAGGGCCGCAGGCCTGCAGCGGGTTGAAGTCGCGGTTCATATTGAAAGGGAATGACGTTGGATGCTGCTCGGGCTGGCCTGATTGAACTCCACTACCTCAGCCCCGCTGGACCTGCAGCCCCCGCGCCCTGCAATGAGGGCATCATCTGGTCCAAGCACAACTCGAGCAAACTGGAGGCAGCCCTGCAGAAGGCGCACATGCCTGCCCCCAACCCAGCCAACCACATGCACCGCCCTGCACAGCAGCACCTGCATGTCGTACCTCCACAGCCCGGGCATCACCGGTGTGACCATCCTGAAGCCCGCCTTCTTCAAGCAGTACCCGGGTATGGAGTTTGTGTACAGCGGCTCCAACCCTCGCATCTACGTCGGCCGTGTCATGCCCAACCCCGACCCCGCCACCCGTGAGCAGCACCTGGAGATCTGCTACCTGGCGCCCAAAGAGCCCTAGACGGTGGGCTTCCCACCGGCCTTCCCACGGCCGTCCAAACAATATGGGATGGGGCGGACCCCTTCACACAGGGTCCCCCCCATGGTCTGTCTCGATATCAAACTTCGGCTTCAGTTCTCGACCAGCCTGATCGTGGACGCACTGGCAAACACTGACACACTCCCAGCATCCTCAATTTGTTCTCAGGAGTTCGAGCGTGCGCTGGAGCAGTTCGAGCTACAGGTCGCAGAACTTGTATTTAGCGCCCCAAGGCAGGCACCGGTGCCACACGCCTCGGCCAACGAGGCACAGACTGCCGCACCCGCGGCGGAGCGGCAGCCCCACGACCTCGCAGTGCTGCGGGTACAGGTGGAGGAGCAACGGGCTGCGCTCGAAGCCGTCAAACGCTCCCTCGCCCGCGTGGGGGATGCGGCCGCTGTGGACGAGAGCAAGATCCTGCTGAAGTCTGTCAGCGGCGAGCTGCTAGAGCGCATCCGGGCGTCCGGGAACCTAGAGACGGTTGCTAGCACGAGTGGGACGTCGGTGAGCGGGCGCTATGTCCGTGCGTGGCAATCGGCAGGGCGGGAGGTGTGGAACGTCGTGGTGATGGTGACGCCCCAGGAACGCAGCGCATTGATCAGGGCCGCACGCCTGGTCCGCAGCACAGGTGTGGTGGTGGCGCCTTACCTGACGTCCGTAGGGTGTGCACTGCGCAAGGAGCAACTCGGAGCTTTCGAAGGGTTTCGAGCAGCAGGGCTGAAGCCCCGATGGAAGGGAGGGGCGGGCATTCGGTGCCGAGGCACCTAATCACCTAGGCTGGCGGGCTAGCAGTTGACGTAGTTGGCATTGAGTAGTACAGTCGAACACGCCTAACTTCGTTGCGCAAAGTAAGTTTCCCGGCGTTATAAGGGCCCACCGGCCCGGGCCACTGGTACTTACGGGGACAGGATAGCACGCATGCTCGTGCACACCACCTTGTAACCAACAACAACAACGATAGGGAGACGCCAGTTATGCAAGTAACTGGTGGGCGGGTCCGACCCCCGCACAGACCAGGGTGAGGGCTTGACACCAAGCTGCGAAAGAGCGGAATTAGCTTAGACACGTCCGGCAGGGAAACGTCGTGTCAGTTGGTGGGGAACCTGTCAGGTGTGTGTACCTAATAAATGGACCTCTTGTCAGGTAGAGCGGAATTCAGCGGAATTAGCTTGTCGGTCTGTGCGGGGGTCGGACCTGCCCACCAGTTATGACTGGCGTCTCCCTATCGAGACAGACCATGGGGGCAGACTTCAAAACAGACTTCCAAAAGGGTCGTGTCAACTGCCAACGTCGCGTCATCGTGTCGTGCCAACATCGTGTCGTGGACGCGTGACCCTGATCCAAGCTAATTGTGGTCGTGATGTGTAGGGGGCGATGTGACCATTGGACAGGTCGATTGAGCGGAATTAGCTCAGTTGGGAGAGCGTTAGACTGAAGATCTAAAGGTCGCTAGTTCGATCCTGGCATTTCGCACGCTGCAACAGCGTCCCGATACCAGCCCTGAAAGGGGACTGAACTACCCGGGCATCCGGGAAATTTTTGTTTTCCCATCGCGAGGGTGAGACTATTGGACTATTGCCGGCATACAGAGGGACATCGGGACACGCGTCGGGTGGGGGAGAACGTAGGGTGGCGCACATCTCGTCACACTGACGAATGATTACATGCTAACAATGTGCCTAGTACACGCATGGTCAATACAGTATACCGAGCTGCTGCGCCCGGTCTCGCGGTGGCCTGCGGTGGCATGTAGTGGCATGTTGACCCTCGCGCGCTCACGCCGCCTTGCACCCCGGATGGTAATAGCTATACGTTTAGCATACGCATGTATAGTTAATTTTGCGCTTACAGTTCTCCGGTTAGGGCAGACGGATGGCTCCCGCCTGTTCGTTCCCCCTGCAGTAAATACAATCAGGCATGCTCCCCGCTCTGAGAAGGCTTCCCGTCTGTTCCCGCCGGACTCCTCGCTGCAACCTGTAGGCACACTTCGGCCCCACCATACGAACTGGCGCGGACTTGGGCGCCAGACGGATTCAAGCGCAAATTGTGTGTGCACGCCGCGAGCGGGAAGGGGCGCGTAGCCGCCGACTGGCCGGCTCCCTCGGTTAGGCATGAGAGCTGACTGTGCAAGATGAGCGATTGCGTTTGATGGTGGCGGCAGTGCGGCACACCGCTGCGTGGATGCATGCAGGGCACCGGACAGCAGCTTGCCGTACATACATGTGTCATGTGCGCTAGCACATGATCGTGACGGAACACAACATGGCAGTTCCCTCCTGTGCTGCCTGCAAGCTCCGACAGCCTCTTCTGGCGTTGTGCGCATCCACTTCCGTTATCCCGCGTGAGGGGCGGGTGGGGTCACTGCCACGCTACCCTCGCCCTCTCCCCCCACCAGTCCACCACCGCGGCCATGGCTCCCAGCCTCCCAGCCACCACCCAGCCACCCCCTCACGGCCTCACCACGCGACCCGCGCATGCACCAGGTGTGGGCAAGGAAGCAACGAGCGGCTGCGCGTTAGTAGCAGTCGTCCTGAACCAACACACGTGTGCCGACAAAAGAGGCTGATGAAGCCATAGCTTCAACGAATATATTTGACACTAGCATGCAGAATACGTGCGCTGTGTGCGTGCCACTGTTCGCGCAGTCGTGCGGCGTGAGGAACCCAGTAGGCCCAGCAAGTAAGCGCCCGTTTCATTCGTCACCCGTGTTCCTTCCTCTCTTGACAGTCATGCATGGCAGCGCCACCTTGATTGCAAGTCTCAATTCTCAAGCTCTCAACACAACCCAGCTGCTCGCCCGCCCCCGTCGTGAGCAGTAGGCCCTAGGTCCCTCTGTCTTGCGTGTGTGGAAAGCAATGCAATGACCTCCAATCCGGTCCAACCCAATCCAACCAGTCATCTAGGTCCGGGGCACATTCCGGCACATCGCAACCACCAACCTCCTGCTGAATTGCAGCTGCACCCTACGGGACCTCGCCAACCTAAACCCTAAACCCTGTCCCATCGCACACATCCTCCTGCCTTGTTCACCCGCTGCCTTGCACCCACCATCCTTACTTGTCCCTCCTCAGCGTCGCCCCCGACCCGTTGCAATGAGTACGGCTGCATGACTGCACGTGCATCGGTGGCGAGCCAAAATCGCCACCCACCCGCTCCCATCTCCTCGCTTCCTTGCAGGCTTGAGCATCCAAGCACGCATAATCAGCAGCTGAGTCCGTAGTCCTGATGACTACCGCGTCCGCGTCCGCGACTAAGACTTGGCAGTCTGCATCAGTCTTCGATGCGCATCCTGTATCGCTTTTCCAACCATCTTTGCAACCGAACCCACTCGCAACCTTCGCTTCAGTTCTAGATCTGCACCCGGAACGGCAGCTCGTCATCGTAACCGTCACCGTAGAAGTCGTTGTTGGATCCGTAACCACCGTAACCCGCCGGTACGGCCGCCGCCCCAACCGCCGCCGCCGCTGGGTTTGAAAACAGCGCTGCGCCCGCGCCGCCGAAGCCGTACGCCCCGAGTCCGCGAGTGGCGGCGGCTGCGGCGGCCGGCGGGAGGGCGCCGGCGGCGGCGGGGGGCGGAAGGTGGGGGGCTGGGTGACCGGAGGGCCACACATGCTCCCGGCAGCCCATGCCTGCATGGGTCGAGACCGGCGAGGGTTGTGGCGAGGGGTGGGAAGGATTGGTTGAGAGCATTGTTATGTTGTGGGCGGGGGATCCGGATGGCAGCACAAGTGAGGGGGGTGGCTGTGGCAGGGGTTTCATCGGTACTAGGAAACACTGTACTTGCCATCCTGTACTGCCTCTGCACTGGCACCATATCAGTCACCACAGGCACGCTACCCCGCATCGGGCTGCATCGCACACACTGCCTTTGCGCTATGTTTTCCTTGTGCCCTTTTAACACAGTTACCCTACCCATTATTCGCGCCCCAAACCCAGCCGCCATGCACACCATCGCACCCTTGCTCCCGCGCCCCCACACCCTCGCCCCTCGCCCCCTCCCCTTCCACCCACCCCTGCCGCACCCACCCACCCACCCACCCACCCCTCCCCTCCCTTCCACCCAACCCCCTCCCCTCCCCTTCCACCCACCCACCCCTCCCCTCCCCGCACCCACCCCTGCACCCACCCGCCCACCCACCCCAACTCACCCAGCACCGCCATCTCCGCCATCGCCGCCACCAGCGCCGCAAGGTCCTCATCCCCACCTGCACCCCCACCTGCACCCCCACCTTCACCTGCACCATCACCATCACCTGCACCTGCACTTTCACCGTCGCAATCCGCCTCCCCGCCCACACCCCCGCCCGCACCCCCGCCTGCACCACCTCCTCTCGCCTCCCCATCACCCTCCCCAACACCCTCCCAGCCGCCCCCTCCGCCCGCGCCGCCCCCCGCCGCCGGATCGGTCGCCGCCCCTCCGTCTCCTGTTGCTGCCCGGCAAGTGTCAGTTGCAACGGCGGCAGGTGTGGCAGTTGCGGCGGCAGTTGTGGCGGTTGTGTCGTCATCACCAACCGCCGTCGGCGCCGTCAGCATGCTGTCATCGTACGTGCCGAACAGCAAACCGAAACCGCTGCCGCCGACTGATCCAACCGCACCAACCGCACCAACGGAATCCGTTGCCACCGCTGCCGCCGCCGCCGCCCCCTGTTTGTGCAGCATCGGCAGGTGAGCTTGCGGGCCGCCGTTACGGTCGCGACCGTTACGGCCGCCGGCTGCGGTTGTGGCGATGGCGGCAGGTGGCGGCGGCGGCGCCAGCTGTCTCCGGATGAGCTCTGCACCGGCGCCTCGGTACGCACCCCTGCATATGTGTGTGTTTGTGTGTGTGTGTGTGTTGCGTTTTATTGTTGTTATTTTTGTTGGTGTGTCAGGTATCGCACCGCCGTCAGATGAATACGTGTCATACATGTGTGTGCTTGTTGCGGATTGTGCCAAGGCGGCGAGCGAGAGGGCCTGCATCGCACAACCCCCCCCCCCCCCGCCGGCCCTTCCCAAAGCCATCACCGCCGCTTCGCCTAGTCAATAGCCTTGCAATCCCCCAATCCCCGATCTGTCACAATCTCCCCATCACACCCCAAACGCCACCCATTCACCATACCCACCCATACCGCCCAACCACCACACCCAACCACCACACCCAACCGCCAGCCCCACCCGCCAGCCCCAAACACGAACCGCCACACCCAACCGCCAACCGCCACAACCACCACAACCGCCACGCCCACCTGGCCACGCACTGCCGCACCAGCTCCCGCCAGCATGTGTCCGCCAGCAGCACCGCGGGGTGCCCCACCACCACCAGCAGCGCGCGGCTGTTGATTTGTTTTGGGGGGTTTGTTTTGGGGGGTTACATTATTCAAGAAGTGAGAGTTGTTTTGGAGTGTGTGAATGTTGGGGGGTACTTCGCGGGGTGCCCCACCACCACCAGCAGCGCGCGACTGTTGATTTGTGGGGAGGGGGTGGGGGTGGGATTATGGAGGGGGAGAGTGTGTGTGTGTGTGGGGGGGGGGGGCGGGGGTGAGAGCGTGAGGGCGGGGGAGCGTGTGGGAGAGAGAGAGCACATGTGAGTGGTTATGTGCCCGAGCCCAAAGAATAGGGGTGGTGGTGGTGGTGGTGGTGGTGGAAAAGGGGGGCGGGGAAGGGGTTAAGGAAGATGGGGGGAAATTGATGACGGCAGGAACACATGGCAATCCTCATGACCCGATCTCCCATCACCAATCCCATGCAAGCTACCGTTGCTTCGCCCACAACCCCGCGCCCTTCTGGGTCTTGGTTCCGTTGGGTTTGGAATACACTAATCTCCCCCACGCCCACGCCCATCCCCACGCCCACGCCCACGGCCCCACCCAACCAACCCACCCACCCACCCTCACCCCCACGGGCCCACCCACCTGCGTGTGATGGCCACATTGAAGCGCTTGGGGTGCGACCACAGCCCCCCCACCGGCTCACTGGCACCCCCGCCGGCAGTAGCAGCAGCACCGGCAGTGGCAGTAGCAGCGGTGGCTGTAGCTGCCGGGGGCAGCGGCTGCTGGTATCGCGGCAGGGACTCGGGACGGGAGAGGACTGTGGAGATGAACACGATGCGCTCCTCCTGGCCCTGTGGATGTGTGAATTTGTGTGAATTTGCGTTAAGCAGGTTTGGCTGGTTTGGCTGGTTTGGTTGGTTTGGCAGGCATGCGGTTGGATGGTTGTGTTTTTATTGCACGTTGGATTTGGATGTAAATTCCGGATGTTGGCGCGGCTGGGATTTGGGCGGCGGAGCACCCCAGTACCACCCCACACGTCAGCAGGTCAAACCATTCTCGACCCTTTTCGCCCCCTCCCCCCTGGCATTCGTTGGGCCCGGACGCAGACCCCCGCCGCTGTACCGCTTTTCTTTGCACACATCTTTGCACACCCGGGCACCCCCCCCCCCCCCACCACCACACACACACACGCACCTGGTAGTCGTCCACAGTGCCGACACGCACGCCGCCCAGCCCCCTCTCGCGCAACAGCTGACGGAGCTTGAACACCTTTGGAGGTTTGAAACATCCGGAGGGGATTTAGAGGGATTTACAGTCATGGTTTTTTAAGAAGTGAAGGAGTAGACAGGAACAGTAGTGCAGCAGGGAAGGGAGGGGAGGTGGGGATGGTAGGGGAGGAAGTTGAGGTAGGGGAGGGGAGAAAGGGAGGATGTTTGCAGGGGCGGGCGGGGCGGGTGGGGAGGACGGGGTAAGAGGGTGGAGAGGGAGGAGGTGGAGGGGCGGCAAGGGCGGAAAGGAGGGCGACAGGGGTTCAAGCCTTCATGGCTGCAAAACACACCGCCCGCTTGCGCACTCGCTTGCCCCAACACCCGCAAACAACCACCCGAAACACGTCAAACACACCCGAAACACGTACACAGAACACTACGCAAACAGAACGCAGACACACGCTCACGCCTACCTGTTTGCGGTATGTGGCAATGATGCCGATGTCCTGTTGGCCCACCACAACCCCCTCCAACACCAGCGGGGCCCCCCTACTACTGCCGCTGCCGCCGCCGCCTCCATCGCCGCCGCCACCATCGCCATCTCCGCCGCCTCCGCCGCCATTGCCAACGCTGCTGCCCCGCTGCTGCTTTGGCGGCGGCTGCTTTGGCGGCTGCTGCGGCTGCTGATGCTGGTGCTGTTGTTGGCGGGCGGCGGCGGCAGTGGCGGCGGCGGCCCACGAGGCCCGTATGAGGCGATCCACCAGATCCACAACCGCCGCCGCCTGGTTGGTTGGTTGAAGGGGTTGAGTGGAGGGTGGTGAGTTGGTATGGTGAGTTGGTTGGTTCAAGAGCGGTGAGTTGGTTGGTTGGTTGAGTGGAGGGCGGTGAGTGGGTATGGTGAGTTGGTTGGTTCAAGAGGGTGAGTTGGTATAGTTGATTGGTTGGAGGGTGGTTGCTGCTGACCAAACGTTAACGCTCCCGGCAACCCAAACCCGTATGCCTCGGCAGCCCCGCCCCGCCCTGGCTTCGGGTCTTGGCTTTTGTGGTCCTGCCCCTTCCCGTCCCGCCTAACTGCCCCCAACCCCTTCTTCAACAATCATGAATGTAAGCCTGTACCGCTTTTCCATCGTTGCAACGCTCCCCCCTCCCCCCTCCCCCCCAACCCTTCCCCCCCGCCCCCCCGCCCCTCCAACTTCTCACCTCCATTGGGTTGAAGTAGGAGGGCGCGTCCAGCTCCTGAGCCTGCTGCCCCCGCACCCCGTAGAACAACATATGGGCCGGGGCAGCAGCCAGGGCCGGACCGCCCGCCTCCTCCCCCTCCTCCTCCTCCGCCTCCTCCCCTCCCTCCTCCTCCTCCTCCTCCTCGTCGTCCCTTCCATAGCACGCCGCCTCGGCCTCTTGTTCCAAACGTGCCGCGTCTCCCTGTGCGGTTGTGCGCTTGGCGGCGGCGCCGCCATTGGCACCGCCGCCGCCACGACCACCGCCGCCGCCGCTGCCATTGCCGCCGCCGCCGCCGCCGCCGTTGCCGCCGCCATTGCCGCCGCCATTGCCGCCGCCGCCATTGCCGCCGCCGCCGCCGCCGCTGCTGATGAGGAGGTCCCAGTCGGGCGGGCGAGAGGCGGACTGAGACACACACGCCTGAGGGAGGGCGGGGAGGGAGGGAGGGAGGGAGGGGAGGTAGCGTTGTGGAGTGTGTGTGTCGGGGGAGGGAGGAGGGCCGGGTAGGTGAGAGATCGCGGCATTGGCCGACACATCCCACACGGGCTGAAACACGAGTCGGTCTGCATCCCCGCCCCCGCCCCCAGCAACCGCCCCGCTTCCCCGTCCCCCCGCCCCTGCCACACTTCCCTAACCAACCATGAATATAACCCCCCGCTGGGGCCCCAAGTCAAAACATGCATCAACGAACTAAGGCAGGCCTTCGGCTGCCGCAACCACCCACCCACCAACCACCAATAACCCTAACCACCACCCCAACCACCCTAACCGCCCCAACCACACCTTGAGCTGCGTGTCGTAGAACAGGCGACTGGGCAGGTCCAGCAGCGGCGCCGCAGAGCGGTAGTTGCGGACCAGCATGACGCCCCGCAGCGGTTGGCGGTTGGGAAGCGGTTGGCGGTTGGACAGTGGTTGGGGTGCCGCCGCCGCCGGCGCCGCCACACTCTCGTCCTGTTCCCCTTCCTCTGCCTCCTCCGGGGAATCCCCCGCACCGCTGCTCATCTCTGTCTGCCCCTGCTGCCGCCCCTGCTGCTGCCGCCCCTCCTGCTGCCCCCGCCCCTGCTGCTGCCGCTCCTGCTGCCCCCGCCCCTGCTGACGCCGCTGCCGCCGCCGCAGCGCCCCCTCCACCGCCGCCGCCGCCGCCCGCGCCCGCTCCAGCTCCCCTCCCGGCCCCTCAACCGCCGCCGCGCTCATCAGCTGCTCCAACAAGCTCACACCCAGACCCGCCCGGGCCGCAGTGCCGCTGTGGGCAGCAAGAAGGCGGGCGGGCGTGTGGGCATGTGTCAGTCGGGCGTGTGTGGGTGTGTGTGCAGCAGGCAGCAGGCAGCGGGGTAGGGGGTTTGTTGGTTAGGTGGGTTTCGTAGGTTGCGGGTGCGTTTGAGGATGTTAGGTTAGTTGAGGTTTGGGTTGTTTTCACGTGCGGCAGCACAGCCAGGTAATCGCCTTCGGATCACATGCACAACACGGCGTTCGCATCAACAAACACGCACGGATTGGGGGAAACACGCACGGATTGGGGGAAACACGCACGTTCACGCCCACACGCCCGAACACACATACACATATACACACACACACACACACACCCACACCCACACCCACACCCACACCCACACCCACACCCACACCCACACCCACACCCACACCCACACCCACACCCACACCCACACACACACACACACACACACTCCCCCACCCACCCACACCCACCCACCTGCGCACCACTGGCCCCAGTTGTTTGGGGTCGCCACACAGCATTGCCACACCTGCGGCGGCGGCGGCGGCGGCGGCGGCAGCGGCGGCGGCAGATAGAGACAGAGACAGAGGCAGACAATGTCTCGTCTTTGCATCACACCAACACGACAACCGCAGGGATAGATAGAGAAGCGAGTTGAGTCGGCGGCGGCAGAGCAACATAATGAGTTCACGTCACACTGAACACACCCACGATGCAGAAGTGATGAGTCGAGTAGCCACGGTCAAGCAACGGGCGCCACATACCAAAAACACACATGCAGCCGCCACGCACCCCACACCTCCCTCACACGCCTTCCCCCCTCTCTCCCCATGCCATACCCCATGCGCTTCAATGCGCACTTTGCGACCTCACCTCCCTCGGCGCGCAGGGTCAGCGGGATGAGCGCCTCCGGCAGTTGCGCCTGTGTGTGTGGTGTGTGCTTATTGTTGTTAGCGGGGGTTGGCGGTGGCGGTGGCGATTGCGGGAATGTTTGGTCAATGACAGTTGCGGTGGTGGTTGTTGTTGTGGTGGTGGTGGTGGTGGTTGCGGTGGTGGTGGTGGTGGTGGTGGTGGTGGAGGTGGAGGTGGAGGTGGCAGCAGCAGTGGGAGCCAGTGGAGTGCGGGCAGTTCAAGGGTACCGGCAGTTGCGGTGTGTTCATCATTGTTGGTGATGTGACGGTGATGTCGATTGTGGCAGCAGTGGCGGTGGATGCGGCCTGGTGCAAGCATCCTAAACCAATCCCTTGACTGTCCTAACCGCCAAACAAGTGCGCCTAATCGCAACACCTAACCGCCACACACACACACACACACACACACACACACACACACACACACACACACACACACACACACACACACACACACACACACACGTCCCCATGTTTTCCTTGTGCTCTTTAACACACACACACACCTGCCCCGCCTCATCCACCATGACGTGCGAGAACTCCACCCGCCAGCCGTACATGGCGGCCGCGGCTGTAGCAGCAGCAGCAGCAGCCGGGGCGGCTGTAGCAAACCTGCTGTCGCTGCGGCTGCTGCGGCCGGCTGTAGCATTGCCAGCAGCAGCGGCCGCAGCAGCAGTAGCAGCGGCCGCAGCAGCAGCGGCTGTAGCATGCTGATCTGGAGGGGGCGGCGGCGCAGCGGCGGCCCGCAGGGCGGCGGTGAGGAACTCACCCTCCATTAAGAGTGCGGCGCTGCTGCAACTGCTCACCACCACCTGTTATTGGGTATGTGTGTGATGTTGGGTGTCCAGGGTTGTGTTGGGTTCCGAGTTGTTAATTGTTGTGATGCTGTGGGGGATGTACCGGCAATGTTGGATGGAATGTTGTTGATTGGGTGTTGGGTGTCGGGCGTGTTTCAACGTTTATTTGGCAGTATTATGTTGTGATGGTTGACGTGCAACACGTTTGTCGCCTCGCCGTCTCGAGCGGAGTGAAACCCTGGCTGGCGCCCGGATCTGCCTTCAAGACTCCATGCAGGGCCGTGCCGTGCCGTGGCGTGGCGTGGCAAACACACACACACGCTTTCGCCCCCCGCCCACACCCACCCACCCACCCACCGTGGCCCTCTGCAGCTCCTCCAGAGTAGGCAGCCGGAACGTGCCGCTGCCTCCCCCTCCCCCTCCCCCTCCTCCTGCCGTACCGCCGCCGCCGCCGCCGGCGTCGTCGAAGAGGCAGTACGGCAGCACGTCGGCCTTGGCCTCGACCACACGTCTGCAGCAGTTGGTGGTTGTTGGCGGTGGCGGTTAGTTAGTTAGGTGGCTGGCGGTTAGGTCGGTTGTCAGGGCCGGACAATCAAAGTACCGATCTCAACGGACGCCACCAAGCTAGCCCGGGACGCGCCACACCATGTACGGTACAAACACAAGCACACACGCACACGCAGTTACACAGGCGCACACACGCACACACACACCGGCGTGGGTCATTCAGACGCAGCAGCAATCCATCGCCCGCTGCCGGGCCCAGGGCAACCTGCAGCAGCATACAACAGGGGCCCGGGGGGAGGGGGGCAGCAGCAGGAGGGAGGGGGAGACATACACACACGTGCGTGGTGGAATGTGTACGGAATGTGCAGAAGGCTCTCGAGGTGTTTGCCCGTACGTGCCCGCCCCCCACACACAAACACGAACATGAACCCAAACCCAAACCCGAACCCAAACCCGAACCCGAACCCGAACCCGAACCCAAACCCAAACCCAAACCCAACACCAACACCAAAGCAAAACGCCAGCCAGAGCACCAGCGACAACACCAACCCGCACAAACACGAACATAAACACTAACACAAATTGCACGCACGCCTACCGCCAGGCTGGCCGCAATGAGGTCAGCGCTGTAGTTGGCGGGTGCCGTCAGCAGCAGCCGCAGCGGCGGCGGCGGCGGCGGTGGATTGGAGGTCGTGGCGGCCGTGGCGGCGGCAGCGGCAGTAGCTGGGGCCGTGGCAGCGGCAGTAGCAGCGGCAGCAGCAAGGCTGGGCCTGGGGCGGCGCACAATGTGGAAGACGTTGTTGCTGTTGCTACTGCCGCTGGCCCCCTGCGCAGTGGTGCCTGCGGCTGTAGCGCCTGCGGCTGTAGCTGCGCCATTGCCCGTGTCGTCATTCCCGTTCTCGGCGGCGTTCCTGCCACGCCCGCCGCCGCCGTCCCTGCCACGCCCGCCGCCGCCGCCAGCCCCATCAACACCGCTCCCGCCGCCACTGCTGGCATCAGCGGCATCAGCAGCGGTAGCAGCAGCGGCAGTAGCAGCAGTAGCAGCAGTGGTGGATGTGGAAGTGGCAGTAGCATGGCCGCTGCCGTAGTGGATCGCTGCGGGGCCGATGCCGTTGGCGCCCAGAATCTGTCACAGCGCACGGTTGAGCGAAACACACACGAACAAAACACACACGAACAAAACACACATGCAAATGCGGTGATGTCAAGAGAGCGCTCGCACAGGATGTGTGAGCATTAGATAAGAGAGGGCGGCGGCTGGCATGACGGTTGTGCCGCTACCTATCCTGTTGAGATAGACCGCATGCACCGTACACCGCACGCACAACCAGCAGCAAGATCGAACCGTTCCCTGCTGGTCACACGCTCCGTTGACCCCATTCCCAAACCCACGCACGCAACCCACGCACGCTAGGCACAACCCCAGACCCCGTCCGGAATGTGCCTGGCTACAACTCTGCTTCTACTAAACCCACATCATGAATGTAAAACCCCCACCCACCCACTCGCCCCCCTCCTCCCTCCTCCCTCCCCCCTCCTCCCTCCTCCCCCCCCCCCCCCGCCTGCCGCACCTGCAGTGCTGCCTCCACAAGCGTCACCGTCTTTCCCGTGCCCGGCGGCCCAAACAACACAAACGGCGGGCGGTAACCGTAACCATCTCCAAAACCGTAACCGCCGTAACCGTCACCGTTGCTTCTGTTGGCGCCCGCCACGAGCATTGCGCCAACCGCCAACCGCTGCTCCGGGTTGAGGTCCGTACCGCCCACCGGAACCAGCGCCGCCGCCAGCCGTACCGCTTCTGCAACGGAGGTGTCGGCGGCGGTTTGGTGGGGATGGTGGTTGGGCTGACCGGCTGTAGCTGCTGCCGCCGAGCCAACACCGCTGCCTCCGGAGGCAGTGGCGGCAGTAGCAGCGGACAGCTTCTGCCGCTGTTGCTGCTGCTGCGCCCCAGCAGTCGCAGCTGCTACAGCCACGGGCCCCGCCGCCACCACTGCTGCTGCTGCAGCTGTGGCTGTAGCTGTAGCTGGCGGCGGCAGTAGCAGCACGTGCGGCCTCAGCGCCGCCCGCAGCAGGGCGTCGTGCATGCGCACGAAGTGGGTGCGGTCGTAGGTGAAACACACGTGCGCCAGAGGCGGCTGTAGCAGCAGCTGCTGCTGCTCCTGCGGCGGCGGCGGCGGCTGTAGCGGTGCGGCTGCAGTGACAGCAGCGGTAGCGGCAGTAGCAGCGGCGGCGTGGCAGCGGCTGTGGCGCTGGTACAGGGCCTCCCAGTAGGGGGGCGGCATGAGCACAAGGACCTGCGTGTTTTGGGGGGGGGGGGGTGTCAGGGGATGTGTGGGGGGTTGCAAGTACAGCCCAAACTAACCTAATCAAGTGGAGGCGGCGTGGAGATGTGTGCGTGATAATTAATTCCGATTCGGAAGGTACCAAGGTTTGCAAGGATGCTTGGAAAAGCGGCACAGGATGCACTGAAGACTGCAGCCGGGGGGCAGTGTGGGAGTGTGTGGGGGGTTGCAAGTACAGCCCAAACTAAACCTAACCTAGCTAAGCCAAACTAGAGGATGGGGCGTGTGGAGGTGTATGTGGGGGTAGTCCTCCACTGCCCAAGAAACCAAGAACCCCAAGGGGTGGTGGCGGAAGCGTGAAGGTTACTTGGAAGGTGTAGGAACTGACACGCACCTGACCGCCATCAACCGCCAGCAGTTGGCCCGCAAACTCGGTCTCCCCCAGCGCCGCCTCGCCCTCCAGAGCAGCAGCCTCCACCTCCTCCTTTACCCTCCGCGCTTTTGACGGTTGCTGCGGTTGTTGCCGTTGCGGTTGCTTCTGTTGCGGTTGTTTCTGTTGTGGGTGTTGCCGTTGCGGCTCCAGCCGCACATACACGATGTCCCCAGGCACCAGGGCGGGTCGGCCCTGCGTGTGTGTGCGTGCGTGTCGTCAGGGCTTTGGATCCATACTCTTGGATGTGTTGTCAGGGGATGCTGCTGAGATGGGTGCTGCTGCTCGTGTGGGAGGGGCAAGGCGCGGTGGCACGAAACACACAGGTATGGCCACACACACGCACGCCACCACCACCACCATCAACCACACCCACCACCAACAACAACACCCACACCCACCACCAACAACAACACCCACACCCACCACCCCCCACATCAACCTCCATCATCCCCCCCCCCCCCCACACACACACAAAACACCACCACCAACCAACAACAACCCCCACCCACCTCCACCAGACCCGGCACGTCGAACACCGCCGCCAGCAGACCCGACCGCGCCGCCGCCGCCGCCCGCATGCCGCGCCGTACCGCCGCCGCCGCCCGCAGCCGCATCACAGCCTCGCCGCTGCCGCGCTGGCGCCGCACCGCCTCCAGCACAGCCGCCTGCACGGTGGGACGTGGGTGGTGCATTTATTGATGCGCAGATCGTGGGTGGTGCAAAATTGATGCGCAGATCGTGGGTGGTGCAAAATTGATGCGCAGATCGTGGGTGGTGCAAAATTGATGCGCAGATCGTGGGTGGTGCAAAATTGATGCGCAGATCGTGGGTGGTGCAAAATTGATGCGCAGATCGTGGGTGGTGCAAAATTGATGCGCAGATCGTGGGTGGTGCAAAATTGATGCGCAGATCGTGGGTGGTGCAAAATTGATGCGCAGATCGTGGGTGGTGCAAAATTGATGCGCAGATCGTGGGTGGTGCAAAATTGATGCGTAGATCGTGGGTGTTTGATTACATTTATGACTAGTCAAGGAAGTGGTAGACGGTAGACAATTGTGGGAGGGGGGCGTTACAGTCAGGATTGATCGAGAGGAAGGGAAGTTGTAGCCATTTGAACAGAAAGGGAGGGGGGCACAATTGTGGGAGGGGGGGCTGGAGCGGCCTGGTTGGGGCGCGTTGAGGAATGAACGACCAGAGCACAGCACAACATGAATAATAGCTTGCACAACATGAATAATTACGTGTGGTAGCAACAGGCAAGCGAGGCCGTAGATCCTCAACAGGACGCGGGTACAAAGCGTGGAGCGTTCTGGCGCCAGAGATGGATGGGACAGACGAGAGCGAGGAGAACGATGACGAGGTGCAAGTTCCGGGCGCGACGTGCATGAATTGACGGGGGCATGGGAACATTCTTGCCCCCAACCGCACATTCCTTGCGCTCCCTCTCCCCGCGCTCCCGCACCCCCACGCCGCAACCCCCAGCTCCCAGCCCCCAGCCCCCGCGCCCCCGCACCCCCCAGCCCCCAGCCCCCAGCCCCGAGCACACAACACACACACGCACACACACACACACACACACACACACACACATAAAGAAACCACACACGCAAAACACACACACACACACGCACCGGGTCCTCCCCCTGCAGCCCCAACGAGCCGCCGCCGTCGCCATCCGCCGCGCCCACCCACAGTGCCGCCGGGCTGCCCGCCGCCGCCGCCGCGCACTCGTCCACCGCCGCCGCCGCCGCCCGCGCCGCCGCCGCCGCACAATCCAGCTCCGTCGCCGCCGTCAATGACGTAAGCTGAGCAACTGCCGCCGCTAACTCCTTCAAGCCCTGTAGCAGCCGCGCCGCCACCGTAGCCGCCGCTGCCGCCGCCGCCATCTTCCCCGCCGCCGCCACCCCCTCCGCAGCCAGCGCCGCCGCCGCCGCATCCGCACCAAGGTCCAATGCGGTCACGGCCGCAGCGCCAACCGCCGTAACCGACTGCAGCACAAGCGCCGCGATGCCGCCAACTGCCAACCGCGCTGGCGGCGGTATGACCACACCAAACGTCACCGTGGCCTCCACCTCCGCCGCCGCCGCCGCCTCCTCCTTCACCTCCTCCGGCGCCGCCGCCGCCTTAACCCACCTGGCGAGCTGCCTCTGTAACGCCAACAGCCTCTGCATGGGCGCCACCGCTTCATCTCTGGCGGCACGCAATGCCGTACGGCCGCCGCCGCCGCCGCCGCCGGCAGTAGCAGTACTGCCGCTACTGCTGGTAATCCACGTGTCATCAGGAGCGGCAGTAGCCGTGGCGACGTCGTGAATAGCCGACAGGGCTGTTGCCACGACATGCACCATCTTCGGCACCAGAGCAATCTCCTGACTAAGCCACCGCGCCGCCGCCGCCGCCGCTTCCGCTGCTGTTACCACTGGCGGCGGTTCCGCCGCCGCCACCGCCGCCGCCGCCGCGCCAGCGGCGGTCGCCGCGTCGTCAGCGGCGGTCACCACGCCTTGGCGCGGCGGCGGCGGCGGCGGCGGCGGCGGCGGCGGCGGCCGCCACGGCGGCGGCAGGGGCAGTGCCGTACAGCTGTGCTGCGCCGCCAGTTTCGCCAGTCGGTGGCCGCGGTACGGCTTGGGCTCCGGCGGCGGCGGTGATGATGGTAGTTGTGATGATGCTGGTGCTGACGTGCCGCCGCCGCCGCCGCCGCCAGCGCCAACTGCTGCTGCTGCGGCGGCGGCGGCGGCGCTGGCGGTTGATGGTTGGTTGGGCGGTTGCTGTTGCTGCTGTGGCGGCGGCGGCGGCGGCGGCGGCCAGACGTCGAGTAGGCGGTACGAGGTCATGGCGTCGTCGAAGAGCGCCGTACGGGCTCGGGCGTTGTACAGATTGTACTGCCTGTGAGGGGGGTTGCGCCAGGTACGACAGACGGCGCATAGCGTGCAGAGGCGCCGGTGTGTGCGTGCGTGAGTTCAGGCGGGGAGATAGCGCTTGAATTCCCCACCGCGCAACGACACGGCAAGGCACGACACGAACCGCGACACGCACCCCAGGGGAACCTGTTTTCCCGAATCGGACGGCAAGGCGGGTCACAACCCGACCTCCTGCCAAACGGTTTCTAACCTTGCATTCCCCCCGCCCTTCCCCCCCCCGGTAGTTTAGCTTGGGTTGCTTTAGTTTGGGCTGGTATTTACTACCTCCCATCCTCCCCCCCCCCGCCCCTCCCTACCCAAACACACACACACACACACACACACACACACACACACACACACACACACACACACACACACACACACACCTTACATCCCGCTCCAGCACGCCCTCCTCCTCACACAGCAGTGCGCCGTAGCGCAGCAGCTCCCGCGCCTGGTGGCACACGTGCGCCTGCGCGTGGCCGTGTGGTGGTCGTGTGTGTTTAAAGTTTGTGTTTGTGTTTGGGTTTGGGATTGGGATTGGGATTGGGAACGATACGGTATTTGCAAAAGGCGCAAATGGAAGGGGTTTGCTTCTTTGGGATGGAGTACGGGATGGATGAGGCAGATGACGCAGATGAGGCAGATGCGACAGAGATGACAATAAACTGACGATGAATTGACGACCGTGTGCGTGTCAGCATGTGGCCGACAGGTAGCGTGTTGCGCACAAAGCCACATTTCAACTTTGACTCAAAACTGGACATACAACTCAAGCAAAACGCAACAGCAGTGACAGTGTGTCAGATAACTGTTTACAACTCACCCAGTGACGTTCGGCGGGCGTCGCCTCGCCGGCGCCGGCTTCAGCAGCAGCAGAGCTCATTGCCACACCCGCCGCCGCCATTCCCTCCGCCGTTGCCACTCCCGCCGCCACTCCCGCCGCCACTCCCGTAGCCGCCACTCCCGCCGCCGCCACTCCCGCCGCCGCCACTCCCGCCTCTCCCACCGCTGCCAGCGGCGGCAGTTTCGGCGGCGGAAGCGGCGGCGTCAGAAGCGGCGGCGGCGGACGCAACCGATCCAGGCGTGCCTGCAGCGCCCGGGCATTGGCGACAAACACCCCCTGCAGCTCGTCCAAACACACACGCCCCAGCCTCCCCGCCTCCGCCGCCGCCGCCGCTTCCTTCCGAGCGGTCTTGCTGCTGCCGCCGCCGCCACCGCCGCTACTGCCGCCGCCGCCACCGCTGCTACTGCCGCTACTGCCGAGACCAGCAGCAGTTGTCAAGATCGCGCCTGCCGTCTGCTGCAGCTGCTGAGCCCAGCTGTCACTGACACACGCCGCAACCCCCATCGTCCCGCCAATCCCACCGGCAGTAGCAATCACACCGGGGCCGCCCGGCTTACCAACGCCCCCGGCCGCCGCCGCCGTCGCCCCCACTGCCGCTGCTGCTCGCTGCTCCAGTCCTTCCACACCTCCTCCTCCCACTCCTCCTCCTCCCACTCCTCCCGCCACGTCTCCTCGTGTCAGGAAAGACAGAAGGCCGTGCAGCCGCGCAAACGCGGGCCCGCCCACGCCACCGCCGCCGCCGCCCTCCGCCGCCATCGCCCAGGCCGCCGCCGCCGACGCCGACGCCGCCACCGCCGGCGGCGCCGCTGCTGCTGCCGTAGCCACCCCCAAAACCTCCACCCCTTCCACCCCCGCCATGCCCCCGGCAGCGCCGCCAGCGCCACTGCCGCTGCCGCCACCAACCGCCGCCGCCGCCGCCAACGCCGCCGCCGCCGCCGCCGGCGCTGCCGCCACCAGCCCACATTCGGTCGCGAACGCCTCCGCCGCCATCCGAAAAAGCGGCCCGCCCCGAACCGCGCCAAGCGCCCGGCTGTAGCGGCTGACCGCCTGCGGCGGCTGTAGCAGCCGCCGCCACCCCTCCTCCGACGGCTGTAGCAGCGCCAGTGCTTGTACGAGCGCCCTGGCGGCGGCGAAGGCGGGCGGCGCCGCCGCCAGCGCCGGGCCGGGCAGCGCGGGCGGGCAGTATGGCAGGCCGGCAGCGCGCGGGGGGCTGAGGATGGGGTAGGTGGGGGGCGGCGGGAAGAGCGCGGAGGCCAGCGGGACGGGGCACACGCACAGGCGTGCGGGCGGCGTGGTGAATAGCGTCCTGTGTGGGTTGTGTGAGTGTGTGTGTGTGGGTTTGAGTTTTTGGTTTCGGGCTGGTGGGGGGGGGGAGGGCCTGCGCTAGTTGTGAGTGAGCGGTTAGTACGATTAGTCTGTGCCCTGGGTTTTGCTTTGTTGCCTTGGGTACAAAGCACATACCGCACACGTGACAACACACGACCTTACGTACACCGGTTGTTTATTTCAGGGTTGGGTGTGATTGGCACGCACACACCGCCTGCGCCACGCACACACGATGCCGCCCGTGCCTGCCATGGCCCCACACCTTCACGCATACCATCATGCACACAGAGTGCTGCATCCCGGCTAAGACCCCAAGCAATGGCCCTCCCAACAGACCCAACGCCCAACTCCTCCCCCAACGCACGCACACGCACACGCGCACGCATACGCATACGCACACGCACACGCACGCGCACACGCACACACACACCTGAGCGCCAACGGAATGAACGGCACGGCGGTTGGTTTCAACAGACCGTTGACTTCCATCAACCGCTTCCGGTCAACCACCGCAACTGACACGCTGCGAACGGCAACCGCCACCAACGACGGCGGCGGCAGCGGCGGCGGCGGCGGCGGCGTCAACCCCCCATTGCCATTGCCAGCCCCTCTCCACCATCGGCTGAGGATGGTGCTGCTACTGCAAATGACGCCTTCCCTGCTACTGCCACTGTTACTGCCGCTACTGCTGCTACTGCCGAGAACGCCCGCCGCCGCCGCCTCTTGGGCCACAGCCGCCAGCGCTGCCTTGGTCGCCTCCGCTACTGCCTTCCCCTCCCCGGCTCCTGCTGCTGGTGCTGCTGCTACTGCTGCCCCTGTCGGCGGCGGCGGCGGCGGTGGCAGTAGCCGCTCGTTGCCATCGCCGCCCTCCTCCTCTTTTTCCTCCGCCGCTGCCGCCGCTGCCGCTGCCGCAGCCGCCGCGGCGAGTGCCAAGCCGCACCAGACGCGGTCATGTGTACGGGCCGCGTTCGCATCGGCAGTAGCAGCAGCAACAGCAGCAGTAGCAGCAGCACCAATAGCCGTCTCATTATCAGAGGCTGTAGCACTGTCGGCGGCACCCGCACCGGCACCCGCACCGGCGGCAGGCGCGGGCAGTAGCTGCATGCCCGGCGGCAGGAGCAGCTGCGGCTGTAGCAGCTGTGGCTGTAGCAACTGTGGCGGTGGCAGTGGCTGTAGCAGATGTGGCGGCAGTGGCAGTGGCTGTAGCAGCAGCTGCTGCAGCTCTAGCGGGCTGAGGTCCAGGAGGCAGGTGAGCAGTAGCAGCTGCCGCAGCAGGCCGCGCTCGGACTTGCGGCCCGCGAAGTTTGCCTGTTTGGTGGGTTGCATCGTTCAGGGAACGAATGTTTTGCTTTTTCAAGGATCGCAAACACGAGGGAATTTGACGAGCCTTACCTGCCAACCGCTACCCACCGAAGGCCCCGTGCACCTCTCATGCCGCACAGCCTGTATATCACCCATCACTCCAACACCCATGCAGACACGAAACATGAACACACTACCATGAACCACACACAAAACCCACAAAACCCGCAAGTAAATACCGTACACATCACACCACAAGGCACAAGTAAAAAAGCGACCTTCTTCACCCACTCGCCCACCCCACCTGCGCCACATCCAGCTCCACTCGCAACACGTACTCCGACCCAGGCAGTAGCAGCACCGCCACACCGCCGCCGCTGCTACAGCCGCCGCCACCGCCACCGCCGCCGCCGCCGCCGCCGCTGCCAGCACCCCGGCCGCCGGCTGTAGCAGCAGCGGACGCGAGAGCGGCTGTAGCAGCAGCGGGCTTGGGCTTGGTTGTAGCAGCCACGAGTCCGGCGTCATCCATTAGCCTGCGGCCGGCAGAATGATACTTTCTTGAACGTTCTCCTTATCCTAAACAAATGCTGTATCTCTTGAAGCCAGTCGTACTGTCAGATGCGTGGGAAGCATGCAAGGTTGCGCGCGCGCGTACGTACAACCCGTTCACCCACCACCCACCGCTCACCCAGCCCCCATTCCCCCACCCCGCAAACCCCAGCCCCCCGCCATCACTTCCACACCCACACCCACACCCACAGCCACACCCACACCCACACCCACACCCACACCCACACCCACACCCACACCCACACCCACACCCACAAACACACCCACACCCACCCACACCCACCCCCACCCCCACCCACACCCACACACCCTACCCCAAACCTCACACACACACCATCCCGGACCTTGCACGCACACACACACACACCTGAGGCAGTGCCCAAAGGGCGGCGCCAGTCGGACGTGCAGCAGCAGCGCCGGCGCCCACCTCGCGTTGCGCACACGGAACCGCGCAACCGCCTTTGTGGCGGCGGGCTGTGTGCTAGCACCGCCGCTGCTACTGCCACTGCCAACCCCGCCCTTGCCGCTTCTGCTACTGCCGCCACTGTCTTCTGGTGACGTTGCTACAGCCTGCGGCGCCGCCACGGGCCCGCCAATCGCAACCACCCCAAAGTCCACGTCGCCGGAAATCTCCAGCCCCGCTGGAGGAGCGCCGCCGCCGCCGCCGCCGAAGCCGCCGCCGCCGCCGCCGAAGCCGCCGCCGCCGCCGCCGCCGCCGCCGATGTCACTGCTACTGCCACGGTTGTTGCCCGGGCCCGAGGCCAGCGCTAGGGCTGTGGACCGTGGGCCCGCTGCAGCCGCCGCCGCAGCTGAGGAGGAGCCGGATGACGACGACAGCAGCGCGGCCTGTGGGGCAGCGGGCACAAGATGCATGAACTGACAGAAATCAAAGATAAAATGGACCAGGCAAGAAAGGACAAGGCAAGCAAGGGAACACTGCGCCCCGTTACTAGTCATGCCTTCGCAGTGTGGCCGTTCACATGTACCGTGCCGTACTGTACGGGATGCCAGCCAGCCACTGCTGCAATTAACCTATCCGATCTATCCGATCTATCCGATCCGTGCCCCGCTGCCTCCATCCACTCCACCTCCACCTACTAGCACACACGTTTTCCACCTGCAGCCTCTCCACGCCGCCCGCCCACCCGCCCACGCCTCAACACGCACGCAGGACGCCAACCACCCACCCACCCGCCCAACCGCCCATCCACCTACCCATCCACCCACCTGCAGCCGTTCAACGCCGCCCGCCGCCGCCCATCGAGCCACCGCCGCCGGCAGCGGGACCACCAGCGGCGGCGGCGCGCCTTCGGATGACGGCGGCGGCGGCGGCGGCGGCGGTGATGGCGGCGAGCTGGGGGGCGGCGGTGCGGAATCAGAGGCAATGGCGGTGGAGGTGGCAGCGGTGGCGGCGGCGGTGGCGGCGGCGGCGGCGGCGGCAGTCAGCGCTCCGCCGGGCAGTTGTGGGCCGTACGGACCCCGCGGAACCATGCCGTACACTGGCGTTGGGCCACTGCCGCCGCCGCCACCGCTGTACAGTGACGGCGGCCCACTCCCGCCGCCAACGTACTCTGAAGGAGGGCCGCCGCCACCAGCGGAACCGCCGCTGCCCATTTGCATCACGGGAGGAGGCTGCTGTAGCGGGCTGTACGGCATTCCATTCGGCACCGGCCCGTACGGCATTGCTCCGTATGGCAACTCGTACGGCTGCTGGGTGTACGGCGGCCGGAGAACGGGTGCGGCACCCGGCGGCGGCGGCATCACCATCCCGTACGGCACAGGGAGCGGGTACTGCAGCGGGTACTGCAGCGGGTACTGCAGCGGCTGTGCGTGCACCATTTCTGGTGGCGCCTGTTGTGGCATCAATGGCGGCAGCGGACCCGGCATGCCGCCACGATTTACCCAGCCATGCACTTCCCCGCCGCCGCGGCCACCAGCGTGCATGGGTGGCGCGCCGCCGCCGCCGCCGCCGCCGCCGCCAACGCCAACACCAACGCCGCCGCCACCGCCGCCGCCACCGTCACCACCAACGCCACCACCAACGCCGCCGCCGCCACCAATGCTGGCCGCGCCCGGCGGCATCACAAGAGCCAGTGGACCATCTGGCGGCGCACCGTACGGTGACGCCCCGTACAGCGGCATTCTGTACGGTGGCGCCCCGTACAGAGGCATTCCGTACGGTGGCGCCCCGTACAGAGGCATTCCGTACGGTAGCGCCCCGTACAGAGGCATTTCGTACGGTGGCATTCCGAAGGGCAGCTCGCCGTATGGGTAGGGGTAGGGGTAGGGGTAGGGGTACGACATGCCCGCTGGCGATGGCGGCTGTGCTGGCATCATGCCTGGTTGCAGCATCATGCCTGGTTGCAGCATCATGCCTGGTTGCAGCATCATGCCTGGTTGCGGCTGCATCCCTGGCAGCAGCATCCCTGGCGGCTGCACAGGCGGCATCAATTGCTGCTGCTGCTGCTCCTGTCGTTGCTGCTCCTGTCGCTGCTGCAGCTGTTGCTGCTGCCGCTGCTGCTGCTGCTGCTGCTCCAGCTGTTGGTGGTGGTGTTGGTGCAGCCACTGCAGCTGCTGTTGGTGGTGGTGCGCCAGGAGTTGCTGCTGGTGGTGCATCATCATTTGCATTCCGATGTGATCGCGCGGCGACGGCATGTGGTGTTGCTGCTGCTGCTGAGGTGGTTGCTGAGGTGGTTGCTGAGGCTGTTGCTGAGGCTGGTGCATGGGTGGCAGCGGCGGCGGAGGCGCAGCCAGCAAGCCGGGGTAATAATGCATGTAAAGATACTGATAAGGATGAGGCTGGGGTTGGGGCTGTGCTTGGATTTGGGGCTGGGCTGGGTGCTGGTAGTCGGCGGTGGGTGCACGCCGAGGCGCCCGCGTCCCCGCCCCAACCCCAGCAGGGCCTGCTCCGCCACCGGCTGTAGCAGCAGCAGCAGCAGCAGCAGCAGCAGCAGCACTGGTACCGGCTGTAGCGGCGCTGGTACCGGCTGTAGCAGCACTCCTGATACTGCTTTGGCCGTGCTGGGAAAGCGGACCGGCAGCAGCCGCGGAGCTGAACCGAGAGGCAGCGGCGTGCTGTGCGGAAGCTGCCAGCGAGGGCCACTCCTCCTGTGGTGCTGCTGCTGCTGCACCTGCCTGCGGCTGCTTGCTTGCGGGCTGCTTCCGCATCGCCACAGGATTAAAGAGGAAGATGGCGAGAGGTGCGAAGGGCTGGCAGCGGGAGGGGCGAGAGCAGCAGCAGCATGGCCCAGCGCTTTGGGGCCCTCGGGGGTTGGCCCGCCGGGCCTGCTGCGGTTGGCGCGAGTGCGACTGGACCGGGGTTGAGCTGGTTCCTCAGACCTGCCGTATGGCTACAGAACTGCTAAGAAGCCCGTGCCTCCTGTAAGCTTTGGCTTCGCTACATGGTGCACGCACGCTTCCTTTAACGGACAGCTTGTGTCGGTGCCGATCTAAAGTCGTTTCGTACATATGTATGAAGATGAGATGATGAGAAATGCAGCGAGCGCGTATCAAGTGTTTGCAAAGGTAGGACGCTCGCGAACAGGTTTGGCCAACAGGAAGGCTCTTCTGCGCAGCCCGTAAGGAAGCTATTGATATGGTTATGAATGGAAGCTTCATTAGCTGAGCATCGCGTCCAGGTTGTGCTTTAAGCAAATCGCATGGAAACCGAAATCCGCATGCGTGCACCCGACAAAAGCACGAGGCCCCGCGGCCGTTTGCTATGCAATTTGCAGCTTGCGACACATCTAATGCTCGCTAGGCACTGTGTCCTGAGGTGAGGGCTAGCGTAACAATCCGAGTCAGCGGCGAGCAGAGAACCACACACAGAATCCATGCGCGCTTCTTCTGTTGGCAAAGGCCTCCGGCTCCGCCTTAATACTGGGCATACGGCACAATCTCTAAAACTAGCCCCAACGTGCCTGAAAGAGTCAGAGTAACGTGTCTTGCTCGCCGACGCCTGCCTCCAGGGTGCCCTCAAGCTGCTGCCGGCCGCAGAGGCGGGCCCTGCTCACCACGCGAACAGCGATGGCGGAGCACACGAACGGCAACGGAGCCAAGGAGGTAAGCAAAGTGCCCCACCAGCAGGATAGCTAGCTCACGACAGTTCTTGGGAATCGGAGCATGACGTGCCGGGGGGGCAAGGGGGCTACGTGGCGTGTGCGCACTGCGCAGCTGGCAAGGGCGTGACGTGACCCCATGGGAGGGCGACACGGGTGACCACACGCACTCCACACACACGTGGAATGTGTCGCACCTGGAGCATTCCGCCAGCTCCTATTCTTACCACACGTCGCAACGCTGCCGGGATCCTGTCCCCGGGAGCCTCGCCTACTGGCCCCACACATATCCAGTATTACCCACCTCCGTTCCCCCTCCCTCTTCCCCTTTTTCCCCATCCTCCCTCCCTGCCCCTCTGTCACCTCCTCGCCCCTCCATTAACATTGCCCGCACTCCCCCCGTCTGCCTCCGCGGGTCGCCCGCCCTCCCTCTGCGCGGTGGCCCCGTCAACCGCGGCCGTCGCTGCTGCTGCTACTACCGCCGCTGCTACTGCTCCTGCTCGCCCCATGCTCCCCGTGTGCTGCTACTGCCGCTGCTACTGTCGCCAATGGTGGCGGTGCTGCTGCTCCGGCCGGGTGTGCGGCCGACGCCGCGCCGCCTCCCCAACCGCCGTCAACCGCTCCGCCCAACCGCCAGGCTGCGGCGGCGGCGGACCAACCAACCGCCACGGGGCCGCGCAACGTGCTGGGCGGGCCGTTGGGCTGCTGCTGCTCCAGCCCGTACAAAACCGGTTACTTTCGTGACGGTTTCTGCCGTACGGACGAGTCGGACTTCGGGCGACACGTGGTATGCGCGCAGGTGGGTTGCAGGCGGTTGGGTCGTGTCGTGTGGGTGGTTAGGCGTTTGGGTGGTTGATTGGCTGGTTGGGTGCATGTGCCTGGGATGGAATGGAGCGTGTAGAGCGGGTTTGGCGGGCTAGGTGGGCGTGGGGATACCCGTCGGGCTGGAAGGGTGGGCAGGGTGGGTGGGTTGGAAAGCCGCTGGGGAAAGGTTTTGAAAAGCTGTATGGGGGAGTTGTAAAGACCAGCCCAAACTAAACCAAACCAAGCCAAACTAGCAGAGCACAGGCATAGGCGTTAGTTGCAAGCGATAATACTTATCAAAGGAAGCCGAGGCGTCGTGGAGAAGCAGGGGGGCTGGCTGGCGTGGGGGCGGCAGGCTGGGTTGGTTGGAAGGCGCTGGGAAGGGATGTCGAGAAGCCGCTGGGGAGGAGGTTTGGAAACGCTGTGGGGTGGGCTGGGCAGCGGGTGTCTCCTGCTGTGTGCGTGTGTGGCGTGCTGTGACGCGTGCCGCCGGGAATGCACGAAGATAATCGGATAATGAGAGGTGATGCCGGGTCGTGGCTGCGCGCGGTGAGCTGGTTGAAGAGGTGTGCCAGATTGAGGGGATGAAAGGAAAGCACGCCGCCCTCCCCCAAGCACCGGCATCCCACTACTTCCAAGGACACCACCCCACTTCTCTCACAATACACATACACATCATTATTGCCCCTCCGTCACCCACACCACGCACACTACCGCCCCAGCCGACCCCACTGCACCCCCACCCACCACCACGCACGCACATACGCACACACATCTGCACACTGTCTTTGCGCTGTGTCTTCCTTGTGCTCTTTAACACACATATACACACACACCTCCACCCCCCACACACACATAACCCCCCACCCACCCACCCCACAAACCCCCAAACCCAAACCCACACAAACACAAACACAAACACGCACACACGCGCACGTGCCCCCAGGTGACGGAGGACTTTCTGCTGTACACGCGCGGGCTCGGCAACGACCTCATGACACCTGCGCCCTGGTACAACTTCCCCGGCCTCAAGCCCGGGGACAAGTGGTGCTTGTGCGCTGTGCGGTGAGCGGGAACGATTGATAATACGGCATACGGTATGATAAGTTGGGATTGGGGATTTTCCAAGCTTTTGTGCGACAAGGTAGTCAGGAAAACAGCTGTGAAAACATTCACTGTATCGGAAACGTCGGGATCCGAAGGGGGAGAGGGACGGGCATGTGGTGATATGGTGTTGGTGCGCTGTGCGGTGAGTGGAGTGGGGAGGGGGGATAGTGAGAGGGCACGGGAAAAGGAAGAGGAGGGAGAAGGGCTTGCGTGGCACTGCGTGTGCGCTTGCATTCTGTGAATGGTATATCAAGTACGCCAGCGAACGATGCGGCGGTCGGGATTGCAGGGGTGGGGGGGGAGGGGAAGGGTGGAGGCACGTGTGCGTGCGTGTTTGGTGGGGGTTGCAGAAGAATGGCGGCGGCGCGGGAGAGCCCTTGGAGGGCGGGGGCGGGGGAGTGAGGCGAAGTGTGGCGCGTGTGTATACGTTATGTGTGTTCTGTATGCGATGTGACTTGCGCTCGCAACCTGTGTGACCCGCCGTGATGATGGGGATGGGGATGGGGCGGGACGCGGGTCTGGGAGTTCAGCAGCACACAGCCTGCAAAAACCCGTACACAAGAGGGGGCGGAGGACGGGGAAAAGAGGGGCAAGGAAGGGACCCCCACTGACACGCCCCCCTTCACTGCGTAAACTTAATGCGTGTAACCCCACACACACACACACACACACACACACACACACACACACACACACACACACACACACACACACACACACACACACACACACATACTCGCACACGCTCGCACACACACATTCACACACGTGCCCCCAGGTGGCGCGAGGCGATGCAGGTGGGCAAGGCGCCGCCGGTGTTCCTCAAATGCACACACGCCAAGGTGGGTGTGGGGTGTGGTGGGACAGGGTTCAAGGCAGGTTGGCGAGGTCCCGTAGGGTGCAGCCGATGCCCAGACCCGTAAGCAGACAGCAAACAGTTTGCAGTGGTAGAGCAGAAGTGCATGGCTGGTCGAACGCCAAGGTGGGTGTGGAGTGTGGTGCGGTGGGGCTGTGGTCGGGCGCAGGGTGTGGGGTGGAGTGGGGTGGGATGTGTTGGAGTGAAGTGGAGTGGGGTGGGCTGTGGCGGGCGGGTTAGGTGGGGCCAAGGGCCGGGGCGAGGCAGGTGGTGGCGGGGTGCCCGCTGGGAGCGTGTCTGTGTGGGTTTGGGGCTCTCGCTTGGGCGTGACTACTTACATACAAGGCGGGAAAACCTTAGCGATGGAGGTTGCTCCAAACATACCGCCTCTTACATTTCTATATCACCGTCCTTACATACACACACGCCGCCCCCACCGCGTTCACGCACAGGCCCTGGAATACGTGGCGCTGGAGGACCTGAAGCGATTCGCGCTCGACCTGGATGAATGCGGCGCCGCCGGCAACTAACTTGCTAGCTAGCATTAGCCAGCTAGCTAGCATTAGCAAGCTAGCTAGCATTAGCCAGCTAGCGTCAGCCAGGTAGCTAGGTGGCGCTCGCCAGCGCGTGTACACGACCGAATGGCTTGTACGCCGTTTGTGCATTTGGTGGTACGGAGCGGGTCGATGGCGCGGCCAAATGTATTTGTTTGGAGTCTTCTCATATGGTTGCTTACGCAATGCTCGGGAGGTGGGCGTGACATATCATATAAAACACTCCGATACGCCTGCCTGGTGCGGTGCGGTTGTATACGCTGCTGCTGGAGCGGAGTGCGCGGTGCTTCCAGCATGCTCCACAGAGGTAACAAGCAGGCACAGGCAGGCACAGGCAGCTCGAGGTCGATGCTGTTTATTCTGGAGCGGAGTGCGCGGCGAAGCTGTGTAGGCTTTGCCTTAAGGGCGGGCGCGGGGCAGGACAGGAGCCGTGCATGGAGAACCGAGTGGCTAAATCGTACGTTTGAACTGCCGCTGTCAGGGGAAGGGGATACTACCTAGCAACGCTGACATGTATGGACGCGAAGGCAGTAGCACTGTCGCAAGGGGACAATGTGGCGAGTGATGAGGTGAGATATAGAGGCTGGAGAGGGAGAATGCAGGCGAAGAGGTGGGCGGGTACGTGTGGGAGGCGCCATGCCAGTTTTAACTTTGGGGCAGGCGGCGGGGAATGTCAGGCAGGGGACCAGGGCACGGGACCAGGGGTAGCAGAGGCTATTACCCTACTGATCATTGGGCCCAAGATGGGGTGACGAGTTAGCTATATTGAAGGACTTCACAGTGCAACTATACATGTGGCACGCGGGCGGGAGCCTCAGCTCGGCGGTCAGGGTCGACAAGCCATTCCCAGCGAGCTGCCTTGGGACCATCCCCACCACCGCTAGCCCAGCCCCCCTCGCTCGCTACGTATTGCCGCTTGCATTCGGAAGCGCACACCGTTATCCGCGCTTCCAAAACTTCAATGCCTGCGATACTACGTCAGAGCCCACGGCACAGACCGCGGCAAACCGCATGGCTAATAGCGCGCGCATGGCAAACCCCATGGGTAATAACGGTAGCGTGCCTCTGCCAAACCCATGGATATCAGCGCACGCCTGCGCCTGCGCCTGCGCCTGCGCCTGCGCCTGCGGGAGGAGCGTCCTATGGGAGCAAGCCTACTAGAGCTAGAGTAGGCCGACGGCGCTGCAGGCGGCACGCCCCTGGGGTCCAGAGCAGGGTGTTCGTTCTCCACGTCACTGGCTCGTGAACTGCGTCAGCAGGTCCCTCTCGTAACCATTGCAATCTGCGCCTGCGCCTGCTCGCGCCGGGTCTGCCATGTATGGCTGTTCCTGGCGCAGATGGCACCATATATCGGGCGGGAAGTTTGTGCCACATGGGGTCGGGAGCATACGTTTGTACCTCACCACCTACCTGGACATTCCTCCGGGGGCCTGATGTCTGGGGCGAGACTTTGTTGGCCCGGGTTTGGGGCGAGTTTTGTCTGGATTCCTATGGAAGAGCCCCTGAACCGCCATGTGTCCAGACAAAAGGTGGCGGCCAGTTGGCTGTTTTTGTCTGAGCTCAACATTGACATCACCCCGAAAACAAGATACGACCCCTGCGAGTCACTGGGTGGGCGCATGGCGTCGAGAGGGGACTGAAAGCACGTCATTAAAGCGAGGCAGAGTAGGCCAACCCCCCTACCCCCACACATATCCACACACCGACACATGCATGTGTACGCAGGTTCGCACACCCGTGCTGCCCCCCTCCCCCTCCACGACGCCTCGGCCCCGATCCCATAAGTATCACCACTTGCAACTAACGCATATACCTGTGCTCCGCTAGTTTTAGCACGGTTGGCTTGCCCCTTCCCCCGAAGGGGGAGGGGCAATAGCCATTGCGGTCGCATCGAGTTCCCGCAGCGGGGCCCTCCCGGTTTTTCCAGTAACCGGTAAAGTGCACTGGGCACGCCCCGTCGCTCCAGCCAAAATGCGTGCTGAATGTAAGAAGCTGTTCACTGTACTTGTGGCGACGCATAACTTTGCAAAAACGAGTGAAATGGCGAAGAATTGGTGCAACGCGCAAGTACCGATGCAGTGCTAGATTCCAAGCGTGGTGTATGTTAAGTTATTTGTAAAATTTAACGAGCAGGCGCCCGGCGATAGACGACGGCGGAATCGGAGGCATCGGAGCATCCGGCCCTCCGACACTTAAAACTACTTAAATCCTCGCGCGAAATACAGCGCCCCACTGATCTGATAAGCGCTTTTCATTCTTCATGCGCGATAATGGCTGGTACTATGCTCGTAGCCCGCACAGTGTGCACATACTCCCGTGAGGCCCACGGCTGTGCCCCGATCCTCTCGCCCCCCTTCCGCCCGTGTCCCGCCGCCCCCCCCCCTTTAGTTTGGGCCGGTATTTATCACCCCCGCACACACACACTCGCGCATCCTGCCAGCTGAAAGGCCAGCCACCGGAAAAAACCGCCACCAATCCGCAGCTGGCCCCAGCAGAGCGGGCCCAGCAGAGTGAGCAGAGCAAGTCCCACCTGAGCACCGCTCAGTAAGCTAGCCTCACAAATGTAGCCATACATACCGTCGCTACCAGGCTGCCTGGTGCTGAAGTCGTCACGGTATCGGCACACTGCTGCCAAGCGGCGTCCAGTGGTCGCGTCTGCCACCCCGCCCCCATCATACACCTAGTATGAACCACCAAAGCGCTCAGTGCCGCCGCTGCCGCCGCTACCAAAGACCTAGAGCTGTACGTACGTGACAGGCTGGCAGCTGGAGAAAACCGTGACACCAATCACCAAATCCGTCACCGATTCCAAAGTGACCGAATTCGCACAAACTATGGTATGGTATGCCCCGGCGGGGGTGGCACCGTGGCACGCACTACTGGTGCGTGTTGCGTGTTGCCTACCCCAGCCAGTCAACATACCAGTCAGCACTTCACAATCACTTTAGCGATGCCAATATGCTAAACGCTTAACGACTTCCCGGTGTCCATATTTCCTTGCGACTGTCAAGGGTGTTGATCGGTCCTGCGAAACGTTGCACACAAGTAAGATCTGTGAAGGTGTGGGGCCTGCCAAGACGACTGCAGCAGCTACATTCAGGGCTTACCTTGCAGGCTTTGTTCATGTCAGCGCCAGCCACCAGTAACTCTGTCACTATCTCAATGTGACCGTTCCGGGAGGCCTTGTAAAGAGGAGTTGCGCCGTTCTGCGCACATGCAGGGTGCATTCCTTACTTAAGATCACATGTGTACAGGCTATACAGGCTGCAGCCTGACGTGTCTGATCGTGCTGAAGCCCAAGTAAGGTATATGTATAGGTCAGCGGGCAATGTGGGAGGTCAGCGAGCCTTGGGGTCAGCGGGGAATATGGGCAGTACCGGTTAGCGGGCAATATGGAGGCGGTGCGGGCAATATGGGTTGGTCAAACGGTTGACCAACCGCCAACCCCATCCACATTGTGTGAGCCGGGGACTAGTGGACCTACCGGGAGCCACGACAACCAATACAGGATATATTTTGGGCCAATAACCAGTGCCAGAGGGGCCTCCCGGTTTACAAGCCTGCAAACCAAAGTCACGGAATTTGCCGAAAGTGCCTTTCAAGGTCCCGTGGACATGAGGGTAGGCGCCCTGCGACCCCGCTCCGCCTGTGCCTGCTGGTCCCGCGCCTGCAGCTGGTGCTAGCGCGCTAATGGTCTCAGTGTAGCCCGTCTGAGCGGTACACGGCATATGTATTGCCTAGCTAGCAGTACTATACGTGCCACATATGGTCTTCTTATGTATACTTCACTGCTTCTTTCTTCCCGAAGTTGCATTCCGCCAAGGTGCATGCACCACATGCGATGCCCATACATGCAGTCTGCCATGACACACAGTACCTTGTCAGCCTTGTCCATGTCAGCGCCGGCCCCTAGCAGCGCCTTCACCACCGCGGTGTGTCCGCTTAAGACAGCCATGTTGAGGGCCGTGACGCCGTTCTGCGCACACGCACGGCACATTGCTTGTCATCACATGTGTATGTTCAGTCTGTTCGTGCTGAAGCCCAAGGTGCCTGCCTGCCAATTGATGTCAAGAACCACCTCCTGCACCTCCACTCATCAGTGCTCGTATCTTGTTTGGTGGGGTATGTCCAAACTTCAGACATTAGCTGTATGCCCCGCCCAAAGCGCTGACCCATCGGGGGTCCATTACTTCTTGTCGTCAGCAGGCTTAGGTAGCAGATGACAGACCGCCATTTCCTACCCACGGCACTGCAACACGGCACTAGCTAGTCTATAGAGGCTGCACATACCTTCTCTGCAGCGTCCACGTCCACGCCGGCCTCCAGCAAAGCGGTGATCACTTTAGTGTGGCCAGCCATGCTGGCAAGGTGTAGGGGCGTAAAGCCATCCTGCAGAGGCAGTGAGTGGACGTAGGCATTTCGTAAACCATTGACAGAGACAATTAGCTTAATTGGTGTGCGCACTGAACGAAGCAACCAAATCCATGTCTCATCACCCACGTGGATGCGCCTACATACCTTGCATGGCTTGTCCTTATCCAAGCCTGCCGCAAGTAGCGTCTCCACCACGCCAACATGACCACCAAATGCAGCGAAGTGCAGAACAGTGCCAACAGCCTGCACACATAGGCACGTACCCAGTTCTCGAACCCATGCATAGCTAGGCGACAAGCCTTGCAGTACTTGCAGCAGTGCCTGAAAGCACAAATGGTATGATGCACGCATGTGTGCAGTCCCGTGCACTCGCAGTGTATATGCACAAATGCAAGGCTTCCCACCCACTCACAGAATGAGTCTTGTCCATGTCTGCGCCAGCCTCTAAAAGCACCTTCAGTGCCTCAGTACTGCCAGCTAGTGCAGCTGCTTGTAATGCAGTAAGGCCGAGCTGCATATGTCAATTATTGTACTGATTCTTAAAAAAATGCCGAGGGGACACCTAGTACATACGTTCACACAGCACATATGGATCATGTTTTGCATCATGTCTTGCAAAGCATTTACCGAGTTCTCCTTTTCCGTGTCGGCGCCGGCCGCTAGCAGCACTTTTAACGCCTCCATGTGGCCCTCTTTGGCGGCAGCAATGTGAAGCGCAGTTTTGCCGTCCTGAAGTTCCGTGGGAAATTCCAAGGATTCACTTGAGCGGCCTATTCTGGTAATGGAACTCAAAGTGGCATTGCCGCACATGCTTGACCACTGCCATTGGAAAGTGTCACTGCAAATTGGTCACCAATGGATTCAGGTGTTGCATCAAGTACCTTGTCAGCCTTGTCCATGTCAGCGCCAGCCCCTAGCAGCGCCTTCACCACCGCGGTGTGTCCTTTTGAGGCAGCCATGTAGAGGGCCGTGGCGCCGTTCTGCACAAGCACATGTAGGGCGCATTGCTTATCATCAAATGTGTATGTACAGCCTTAGAAGTGATCGTGCTGAAGCCCAAGTAAGGCATATGCTTGCAGACCAAAGTCACAAAATCATCAAAAGTGTGTTTTAGTAATGTCCTGTGGACATGAGGGTAGGCGCCCTGCGACCCCGCTCCACCTGTGCATGCTGGTCCCGCGCCTGCAGCTGGTGCTAGCGCGCTAATGGTCTCAGTGTAGCCCATCTCTTGCCTAGCTAGTACTAGACGTGCCGCATAAGGTCTCCCTATATACATACTTAAGGGGAGGTACTCACACGGGGGCTGCACCACCATGAGGGGTCTGACCATGTTCCCGCCCCTCACTACATGTATCCTAAACGTCAACGCAACTTCACGTTTACAGATGATCATGCAAATAGATGTTAAATAATGGGTTCGGTTTGGTTAACACCACTCTCGATAGAGGGTGTAAGGTACTGGGTTTGATTCCCGGGTAAACCCCCCGGCATTGAAACGCCAGTCTGAATGAAGTTTGGACTTTGGTTGACTTAGTCGGATTTCCTCTCTGACTGTACGCCTTTGTCGGCAAGTAGTTCGGGTGAATGGATGAGGCGGTGTGGCTAGTAGGCAGTCTCTATCTGGTGATGATCCCCTTACTTGGATCGGTTTCTGCCAGGTTCCTTGAGATCCAGCTTGGCTGGTCACATTGTAACAACGCGCCAACGGACCCTGTAGCTTCAGTACATAGCTGAATCTAATATTTGCGACCCTTTGCAGAGTAGCTTTGCCCTGGAGTCGGGATTGCGAGGAGGCCTCCTCTTCGTCCAATAAGTAGTTTAAAATTTTGTAACATACGCCGGTCTTGATAAACCAACGGCAGCAAATTCATGCCCTCCAGGGCAACATGCTTTCAATGTGGGGACAGAAGACAGGCTAGCCTGAGCCCCTGTCTATCTGATTTATGTTATACTCATAGGTAGAACGAATTAGCTAGTCAGCTGGCTAAAATGTCAGTTTGGTCCGATTTATTTGGCTCCCTGTGTATGCGCCCGCTAGAATACACTGGACACGTTTTGGTCCATGCGTGCCCACCTGTGTGGATGGACAGACACGCAGGTTGTTCTCCTAGCCCCCAACCCCCCGACTTCATAGGTGTTATACGTGTAGTGTTCCATGCTTCATACAATTTTAGGAGGGATCAGCTGAAGTCTGAGGCCAGTGATTCACCCCCCTGACATGTTTGAACCCCCCATCTGCACGCCAAATCCCAACGAACCTCCTGCCCAAGTTTGGTTTGGGAGATCATTGCCAAACAATGTTTTCAAGAGGGTTAAAGTGCACTAGGTACTCGCCTGATATACATCGCTGCTGCTAGCTGGGGAGGGCCGCCGTCAAGGAGTTGCATGGTGCAAGCATTGCCAGCAGTGAAGGCACGCGGCACAGCTGGCTGGCTGGGGGATGAGGAGGTGGGCGTGCGCGGGCGGCGCTGCTATGGCTGTCACCACGCTTGGGCCACGCATGCAAATCCCTCCCAAGAATGCAAAACGTGGGGATGTGTCTTGGAATAATGAACGAGTGAGGCAAGAGTTGTGCCAGCATGGAGTGGGAGAAGGGGCAGGTGGAAGGGCAACTGCGCGTACTGCCACGAGCGTTCTGCTCTGGCCACCTGAATCACACCTACCATATGCACATGGTTTTGCATCTGGTGCTGTAGCCCGCGAGTGTAGGCCGCGCTTCATGCGCCGACATGGTTAGCTGCTGCACGGTTGTGGGGCTCTGGCAGGCTTCGGCTTGGCTTCAACTTATGCCAGTGTAGCAGCTGAGACACGCTTTTCACGCAGAAACAATGCACAGTTTGATGAAGGTCGGCAGCCAGCTGGGGGGGAGGGCAGTTTCCCTTCGGGCCGGAGATGGTTCCCTCCTGACCTGGGTGCTGGGCACCTTTGCTTGGTCGGACTACTGTCCCTTCTTGCAATGCCATATTCATAGGCACCTACCATGCATAAATCACGTAACATAAAATTATATGAATTTGTATTATCAGGTCAAGTTATGAACATTTACATTTTGATCGGCTGTGGGTGGGGTCCCCCTCCGGTGCGGTCCCCCTCCATCCCCAGCTACGCTAGCCGGCCCCCCCACCCCGTTTCCTTGCTGGGATGTTCTGAGTGACTACCGTTCGTGCAGGGCCGCACATACCGTATCTGCCACGTCCACGTCCACGCCGGCCTCCAGCAAAGCGGTGACCACTTCAGTGTGGCCAGCCATGCTGGCAAGGTGTAGGGGCGTCGAGCCATCCTGCAGAGGCAGCGTTTGGACTTAGCAGACAATTGACAGAGATAATTAGCCAATCGGCATGCGTACTGTACAAAGCAATCAAATACAGTAGTAGCTATATGACCCATAATCTCGGCTCACTACCTATGGGGCGCCAACATACCTGGCATGGCCGTCTGCAAGTTGACCCCGGTCGTAACCCCAGCAGTCTCATCAACTAACCCTGGTCATAACGGAACTTCAAGTATTGCCCAATGTTTCAACCTATCAAGGTGTTGTTGCAATCCCTGCTGCATTGTCTATCAATTGATGATGCATTACAGGTGACATCAGTATACAGCAGTATGCATACATGGGTGTAGAAGAACACACAAACTTATTATGGCGGTCTGTGCTGCTGAGTCGTCTGCCCTATCCGTATCTCCTGGGCCTCTATCTAAGGACTCCATCTTATACAATATTACAGGGAGTGCAAAGAGTGCATTTATATGCGGCTCTTTTTTCCAGGTGCATTTTTTCCAGGTGCTTACCAAGCTTGCATTGACTGCCACGCCAGCCGCTATAAGAAGTGCCAGTGCTTCTATATGGCCACTTTGGGCAGCCATGTGAAGGGCAGTTGCTCCATCCTGCAGGACGCAGTGCACACAGCATAGTTGCCTTAGTTGCCTGCTTTTCAGGGTGAACAGGGCCTACCTGAGCGAGTGACACATGAAGTGCAGCTGCACTCATACGACAAAAGTGCAATGATTGGCTCCTTTTCCGTGACATGCTAGGGTGCTTCCAAGCATGCCGCTCATCTAAGCGTGCCCTATGTAGACCCCATGCGTGTGCCCAAGCAAGTTGACAAGTGCATGGGTACAGTGCACAAAACATGATGTATGGAGTATGTAACGGCAGTACATAAGGTTACATACCAAGGGCCGGGCCTTGGCTACATCCGCGCCGGCAGCTAGCAGGCATTTTAGAACCTTGGATAGTCCTCTCGCGGCAGCCAAGTGCAGAGCAGTTCCAATTCGCTGCACAATGCAAGCAATGAAAAGACTGGAATGAAGTTGATATGCAATATTCTAAAGGTCTGTACTGGCTGTGGATGGATGTTCTCCTTACCAGCATATTAGCCTACAAGCAAGCTGCACATACCACACCTGAGAAACCTTTTCCATGTCAGCGCCAGCTGCCAGCAGTGCCTCCACTGGCTCAACATTGCCTTTGATGGTGGCGTAATGGAGGGGAGTTGACCCAATCTGCATCACATGCAAACCTTTCATATTATTTGTGTTTTACCTGCTGCTGCTTGAGCGTAAGTATGTACATAACTGGATATGCACGGATGTCTACATACCAAGTCTGTGGCATCCTTGTCTGCGCCGGCCTCCAGCAGAGCGTTCACAGCCTTGGTGTGGCCGTTGATGGCGGCATCGTGAAGAGCAGTTGCTCCATCCTGGAACCAGCAAATTGCGCCTTGCTACTTTACTGCTGCTGGCCAAGCAGGTTGTCCCCTAGCCACCCCATACACACACACTGCTGCCACCAGTGAACTCACTTAATTGTCCCCACATACAAGTCCAAGCCACATGTGCATCCATACATGCGGCCTTGATGGGTCACCCCACCCACTTGGCCCTTGCCCCTTATGGGGCTGAATGTTGTTTGGCAATTATGGATGAAGGAGATTGTTTGTAATACATGTAATACATTGGAAGCATGAATACATACCAATGGCCGAGCCTTGGCTATATCTACGCCAGCAGCCAGCAAGTGTGTGATCACGTCAGTGTGTCCTGCTAAGGCTGCCATATGTAGAGCAGTCCCGGCTTCCTGCAAGTGCAAAAAACCATTAGACATACAGCTATACTGCATGTAATGCACCTGCATTGGCCTGGCTGTCCCTTCTTAAATGTCACTTTCAAATCACAGCCAGCATACAGATCAACAGATCAAATGTACATTGCGGATATGCACACCTGATGGGGCATATTTGGGTCCGCGCCTGCTGCCAAGAGCATTTTCAGCGCCCCTGATTGGCCCGCATAAACAGCACGGTGGAGGGCAGTTGTGCCATCCTGAAGGTGCACCAATGTGCCCGTGAGGGAACAATTAGTAGTTGAACAAGCTCATTACATATATGCAATGGTCATCCATACCATTATGAACTGAACAAACAGACCTGTGCAAGTTTGTCAATCTCAACACCAGCCACTAGCAGTGCCTCCAGGACCTCGGTGTGGCCCTCCATCGCAGCAATGTGCAAGGCTGTCCCACGCATCTGAGAATGATAGAGGCAGATTGTATGGTTAGGCCACCAGCACATACATATGGACAGCCCCAATCACACACACACACACACACACACACACACACACACACACACATGTGCACACACACACACACACACATGTGCACACACACACACACACACACACACACACACACACACACACACACACACACACACACACACACACACACACACACACACACACACACACACACACACACACACACACACACACACACACACATACACATATGTAGGTACGTACATCTGTGGCCTTGTCTTTGTCTGCGCCAGCTTCTAGCAGCACATTCAAAGTCTCGGTGTGGCCCTTCAGGGCCGTGAGATGGAGGGCCGTTCCTCCATCCTGTGATCAATTATGTAATGTCATTTATCAGTTTAATTTCAGCCAAAACAGTCCGCTGCAATGCAATGCATGCTCTGTTTCTTTGTGGCTGCTCTTTTCTGAAGTCTGGCCTGCAACACACCCTTAGCTTACAAATCTGTTGCTCTCCTATGTTGCACATACCATGTGTCGGCCCTTGTCCTTGTCTGCACCTGCATCTAGCAGTGCCTTCACAACCTCAGTATGCCCGGACAAGGCAGCCAGGTGGAGGGCAGTTACACCAACCTGTGCCATGCCAGGGGTTGTGCCACTGTAAAAAAGACCACTGATATTTGCATCATACTGCATGCAGTGCTGCAGCACGTTGGATCATGCAATGACTCAGCAGCAATAATGTGGATGTAAGCATACCAGTGCTTGCAGCTCTTCATGTGCATATGCATTGGCGGCTTTGCCTTGTGATATAGCCTCCATGCGCATGGCAGATGAAGCGTCCTGCAGGCGGCACCAACTGCTGCTGTCAGTTGTAGTCCCATGACAAATACTCCACAGCTAGCTAGGCCAGCAACATGTTTTCAACTCGTACCTTGCAAATGGCTTCTTTTTCTGCGCCTGCAAACAAAAGGATTTTTGCTACCACTGTGTGGTTTTGGTATGCAGCCATGTGGAGTGCAGTAAAGCCGAACTGCAGGCAACATGCAGCATAGCACAGAAATAACACCATGCACATAATCAGGGATAGATAGGGCTATGGGGTTGCCAACTAGAATCACCTCTTCTGTGACCCTAGCTGTAACCAACACCAATCAGTACTGAAGTAGAGCGAGCATTACACAGCAGTACTCACCAAGTTTGCCTTGTCCTTATCCGCTCCAGCTGCTAGCAGAACTGTTAGTGCCTCAGCGTGGCCACCCATGGCCACTAGATGGAGGGCAGTATTACCATTCTGCAGAGAGTTTGATGGTGGCATATCACTCATTACATTGATTGTGTTGTACGTTGTACAACACCTGGATACAACCACATATCACATGTATAGGCCAAGGTTTAGGGCCAACATAAAGCACCGCATCATCATACTGCTGAACATACAAATGAGATGAGCAGCAAATTACCATGGGGCGAGGTTTGTCCTTGTCTACCCCTGCCGCGAGCAGCACCTTTAGCACCTCAGTGTGTCCTCCTGAGGCTGCTCGGTGGAGAGCAGTTTCACCCTCCTGTAATTCATGCACCATGAATCAGTGCGTCTGAGTGCTGTTGAGTATATGGCAAACAAAGCAGACAGATAGCTGTCTTCGTTCACAAACCTGAGTTGTTGCTTCCATGTTTGCCCATCCAGCAAGCAAACACTTGACAATGGCAGCGTGACCGTGATGGCTTGCATAGTGAAGAGGCGTCCACAGGTCCTGCACAGACGCATGCAGTAGTGTTCCCATTCTGTGATCTTTTTTGGGTAACCTACCCAGGTTCACTCAGGGGCGTGCCCATACACGCAGCACCGTCCAAGGACCAAAAGTTGTCTTTTGTATGAAATTATGTATGTTATGACTTTGTTGTTCTAGGCCCTTGGGCGGCCTGCCCGCTCGCCAAGCTCACGGCATGCAGCGGCATGTCCAGCATTTGTGCACGAGTCTGTCCCTCCGTAAAGTCAGGCAAAAAAGCTTAATACATCAAATGAAAGACACAGCAACAGTTGCTAGAAAAATGCAGGTTAGCACCAAACTAACCAAACGTGTGCAAGGCCACACACTGCGCCCGGAGCTGGCAGGTGCTGCCATGGCCGACTGTGCATGCCACCATGGCGTAAATGCCCGACATTGAGCCTGCGCATTGTGGTGCAGGCGGCTCTGGGTAGCCTAGAGCCGCAACGCAATCAAAGGCAAATTTTTGCTGAAAACAATCAACGCTCATAAAAATCCCCGAGGCTGCCGGATGGGCAGGGAATTGGAATGGGTGCCACACTCCTCAGGGGCGGTTTAGCACCCTTACTATTGTTATATACCTCAGATATCCCGGGATCAAAAGGTCACAGGAGTGTGACATCGGTAAGATGTTTGATGACTCCAAAGTGAATGAGCTCTTCCAATGTAACTTCTGCGATCATGAGTATTACGACTCCTGAGCGCCTGCTCGGCGACTCATCACGTGGTGCCGGGAAGTGCATGCAATAGATAGCGTGCCGCCCGTGGTGTAGTAGGTGTAGTGCGGTGTGGTGCTGCATAGTGCGGAAAATGGCTCCTTGCCTCAACTGCAGAATTGCCAGTCAGCAGAGCCTTGCATTCGCCCCGGGATTTATTCCAATGTGTTGTATATCGACCTAGGTCGATATCAGGGGATGGAATGACTCGCAAGTAATAGGCTCTGTTGAGCCGGCGCTTTTGGGGTCATTCCAGAATACGACACAATGCAGTATTATATATGTGAGTTCATGCTTGCTCAAGCGCACTTCGGCTCGACCATGCCCTCATGTACCCATTGGGCTGTCTGGCCAAAACCCGCCCATTTTGACCTCAGGCAAGCAAGGAATGCCCTGCCAGCCCAACCAGCGAGTCAGAAATACATATACAGAGGGACTGGGAGCATGTGGGACTCAGGGGGATGAGTTTGGCATCGGGGAAGCCCCCTTTCTGCCCCCAGCAGGACAGCCCCCCCCCCCAAAGGGAAGGGCTGTACGGCACCTGGGACACACTTAGACTGTACATCTGACATGACAAGTGTCAATTGTGGGGGGATAGGTAAGGTTGGACACAGTCCTGTTGTGTCCCAGGTACATTTTTGGGGGTCAAAGATGGCACATTTTGGACAGTGCCCAAAAGTAGACCAGGTTGGGGTAGACCAGTTGCTTAGAGCACTTCCGTATCACCCTGTGGACCCCGGTTCAAATCTAGTATTTGGCCCGTTTCCTGGCAGATATAGTTGAATGAGGTCATGGGTTTGGATCCCACCCCCCTCACCGTAGGTGTTCCAGTATGGAGTCCATGGCGCTGAAGAATCATTGTATGAAACCTCTGGGTTCGGATCCCATTGGTGCAACGAGGAAACTCTACAATGGCCAAATTTTGAGGGTCGGTTGGCCAAGTAACCCCAGATCTTTGTAATCTTTGGATCCTGTGAGCTGAGTAGAGGGTGATGCATGGGGTGCCTCTAGTCAGGGTCCCACACGGGTACAGTAGGGTTCTAAGAAGGACTCTCCCTCAAGACACGCAGGGCCATTGGCCTGTGTGTATCTATTACTATTAGTATTCTTTTGGGTAATGGCACTACTTTTGGGTACCGTAGTGTTACAAATGTTTCAGGATTAATACTTTCGGGGAGGGAGCCTAAAATATTTATGGATATGTTTGGGGAATTAAAGATTCGGGACGCCCGCCATGGAGATTTTCGAACTTGATTCAATAATTTGGGGCACCGCTGAACGCGCCCGGAATGGGCCTGCGGCAGGGCCTGTGGCCCTTGTGACAGGGCGCCTCTCATGTACCATTCACCAGAACCCCATACTACTCATTCCATTGTGCATACACAGCACCAGCCACGAGCCACCAGTCACCACCAGCTTACCCCGCCTACTCCCCACGCCCGCACCCATGCTTGCACCCCCCCACCCGCACCCCCACCGGCACCCCACGCCCCCATCCCCACCTGCACCCCATGCCCGCAACCCCGCCCGCACCCCCCACCCCGGCGCATGGAGCGCGCCCGCGAAAAATCAAATTTTGTGCTGTTGATACTTATTTTCGGGAAGCCAGGGCCATTCATATTCATCAAATAGGTTCGGGAAATAGATTCGGGGTCTCTCCACGAACTTAGTTTCCCAAAACCTTTGTAACACTACGGTAGTAATTTGGGGGAAGGCTTTTGGAGGGGGCAATAATGAAGTGTGCCAGAGGCACACCAGGCCTTTACCAGCCTGAAGGGCACACCCTGCATCAGGCCAGCGACCCTACCTCCAACATTTATAGGCTGAGCCCCCTGAGCAAAGCGATCCAGGGGGGGCGGGGGTGCAGCCCCCTAGGATTGCCCCTGTCCGTGTTTGTTTGTGACCTGTACCATACTGGTGCAAACTGTTGTGCTTTATCCTTTCACAAGTGCCATGTATTAATATTTGCAATTTCCTATATTCCTATATTTGCAATTTCCCATATTGTAGAAAACAAGGTGAAGGGTCTAAGTCGATCAACCTATCTGCCTCGCCCATCCACGGACAATTAAGTGTTGCAAGCAAAGCGACCAAGCCCTAATGTAATGGACACTAGTCAGACTATGATGATGGTTGCATGGCAAGACCATCATGTATGGTCACCCAAGCCCCATAGGGGTGTGGGGCATTGGGAAGATGTTAACTGTGCTAGAGGTTCAAGGGAATGTGTGAAAAGGGACGGCACAGATTGCCACGATCCGTCCCTTTTAGGGACGGCACAGATTGCACAGATGGCGTGTGGGAACTGTGGCCACCTCACTTGCCCTTGGGGGTAGACACAGGGCCATACATCATATGTCTACCGATTTGCAGTCAGCCCTCCCTGATGCTGTGGGGCTCAGCCCATCTTCCAGCTGTACAAAGCTGATGCCCCTACTGTAATCATGCCCTCCATGTGCGGGGCTGACACAACGTATGTGCTGCTTAGCACTAAGAGACTTTGTTTCTAAGATAGTGGTATGCGCTTGGTCGGTCTGGCACAGTTGTTTTGGAATGTGCAGGTGCAGTGCAAGGCAAAATTCCATTATCCAGATCATTGAGAGTCTGTGAACCCCCCCCCCTAAAATAACCAGCATCTGGACATCCATCTGTGTTCACCTTGTCTTGTGGCCCTCGACTAGCTCCTGCTTCCAGCAATAGATGCACTACTTCTTGGTGACCGTGCTTGCTAGCAACATGTAGCGGCGTCATGTGATGCTACATGGGCCATTTCAGCAAATGATTGTCAGCATGAGTCTACAGTTGTCAGTCTGAGTGTTCTAACCAAAGTATGTGGCTTACCGGGTCCAGGGGTTCTGGGTTGGTGCCCAGCCCAAGAAGGAGCCTGACAGCCAAGGTGTTGCTGTGCATGCTGGCTGTGTGCAGCGCTGCTCCAGAGTACTGCTTGCAGGGAAAATGACATGGAAAATGACATGATTGCACTCTTGCTTCCATCAGTCAAGGCGTGGAGCAAAGGGAGTCAATGGGGTGTATGTGGAGGCATAAGTAAGGCCTACCTCAGCCATCAGGCTGCTACATACCATACAGTTGTGGAACACTAGGTTCTAATAAGCAGGGGACCGGGCTAGCCTGTTGAGGTCTAGCCCCCGTTGAGTGTGGTTGTGGTGGCACGGTCAAGGCATGGCTGTGCATGCAGCATGTTTGCAGCAATAGATAGTGATAGAGTATGGTGCTTCTCACAAGCAAGTCACGCTCATCAACAGCTGCCACTGCCAACCTCCCCCTACTTGCACCTTCTTGTAAGCCTGCCTTCTTACCTGCTGCACCACCACTAGCAAGGATGCTATCACCACCAAAATGGGCACCAGCTGGGGGATTCCTAAAGATTCCTTTAGGTTCCATCGAGGTTGCTGCTGCTGCGGCTGCTGCGGCTGCTGTGGCTGCTGCTGCGGCTGCTGCGGCTGCTGTGGCTGCTGCTGCGGCTGCTGCGGCTGCTGTGGCGGCTGCGGTGGCTGCGGCTGCGGCTGTGGTGGTGGTGGTGGTGGTGGTGGTGGTGGTGGTGGTGGTGGTGGTGGCATCTCCTCCTGCAACTCTGCCACTGGTTCTGTATCCTGTGCCCCCTGTGTGCTCTGCACCCCCTGCTGCACCACCTGCACCCCCACCTGCACCCGCTGGGCCTCCTGCTGTTGTTCGTATCTCGCCTGCTGCTGTTGCTGCACCTCTTGCGCCTGCTGTTGCACTTGGTGGACTTGTTGCTTGACTTCTTGGATCTGCTCCTGGACCTGGACAAGCTGGACGGTTTGGATCTCGTTCTCAAATGTGTTGATTCCGGAGTCCAGTTGGAAGCAGCAGTCCTTTACAGAAGCTGCGCGGCCTGCAAGTTGTAAGGGCAATAATACGTATTACCCTTCCCACCATCTTGGATAAGAGAATGCCAGCCAATCAGGCGTTTGGCAAGTTGGATGGTTAGTAGCAGTGACAGTGTGGCATGCGTATTCGCTGCTGTCATCCTAGGATGCGTTTAGTGACTGCTTACAGTAGTTCCTTCAAGGTTGGTCAAGCAATGCAGAAACTGGGGTGACCATCACACGGGGGACACGCCTGGTTCCAGGGGTGTGGATGGGATTGAAACCCAAGATTGGCGTCATGTAAATTTTATGAGTGCATGCTATATATGCTATATATGCCACGCTTCAGCCTTGTCAGTCTGCTTATCCTCCACAGTGCCATTCAACCCAAGTCGCTACATGTAAGCAAACATGACAAAATGTTCAGGGCCATCGCTGACCTACTGGCCCAACGTGTGTTAGCAGGGCTGAAGACATACTTCTACCACGTCCGCTCACACCAAGCAGACACGTGCGTAGGAAACCAGAAAGCCGATCGATGAGGCGGCACAGGCAGTGGCGACTAGAGAAACTCAGCCCGATGCAGTGGCTACACAAAAACAGGCTTATACGCAGAATTGTGGGATGCTGCCAGACAGCACATTGACGCGAGATATGGCCTACTCGATGGCTTCACCTTCAAGGAAGCATGCTGTGCCTTAGAATACCGATGGGGGCTCTCCGCCGGGAACGCTAAACCTGCCGCCCGCGTCAAACACCCCATACCCAGCTGCGCGGGTGGTGAATGCCCCCTGTGCTGATGTGACAACGGTGGCACGCACACTCTGGGCGGCTGCACACACCGGCATATGAAAGCCGCATACATCGCGAGGCACAATCATGCCGTTCAACGGATCGCGAAGGCAGTAAGTCAAGGGCAGAATGGCGGATGCGTTATGAACAAGGATGTAGGAAAAGACGCCCCCGCTTACAGTGGGGGAACACGCATACCCGCATGGGTGCTGCCAGAGAGCGCGCGACTACGATTCCGCCCGGACCTGCTGGTCGCCCCCTCGCTCCCTACCCATGACCCGATCCAGACAGCCTACTAGTATGCCCCGCACGTGACACCAGAGGAGTGCGCATAAAGTTTACATGATAGAAGTGGGCTACTGCTCTGACCTAAATCACTTAGACAAAAGGGCAGAAAAACTACAACATGACGACCTTGCCACTGCACTCCGCACCGCCAGATGGAACGTGATACAGAACCAGGACACTATCATCAGCCTTGGACATACCGGCACCGTTACAGCCCACCCTGCTTAAAACGATTGGATGCTCAACACACCTGCCGAAAGCTTGTCCAGCACGCCGTTCACACCACCACCGCCATTACAGCTCTCCGCCTGGAACTCTGCAGTCACCCACGGCCAGGACGCCCACCTTAACAAAGCACGCCCCGTTGTGAGAGTGGGACCAGGCCCAGCGCGCCTAGGCGCGCTGCCAGCCTCCCCACTCTCCTTGGGGGACAGGGGCCCAGCGGCTGAGACCACTAATGTGGTGGTCTCTCATGCCCTCATGCCCCTACCTCCTCAGAACACGCCCTGTCACACAGGAGTACCATTATTATCATGCCACGCTTCAGGGTGGCGTCATGCCCTGTTTTCCGGGGCCGCCGTCCCCACATACTTCTGGAATAGCCTCCTATACTCCTGGTGGCTTCCCTGAACCCCCCTCACCCTCACCCGCGCAATCTTTGTGTCTTATAGTATGTATTAGCTTGCCCCTTACCCATCGAGTGCCCAGTAAGCTCTATCTTGTGACACGATTTTGGAGGAACATGTGTTGACACAATTTTGCCCCTCCCCAGACCTGCGTCATACCCGTGTGGTGTGGCGGGGGGGAGAGTCCAATGGCATCGCTACTGGCGATTCAAGTTTGTGATATGTGATATGGGCCTTATCATACCTCAGCGCTGTCCCGAACCACAGACTAATGGCCGGCCGAGCGAGCAAGCGGCTGTTGTGTTCTAAAACAGGACTTAGCTTTTTCCATACAAACTGCCTTGCTTCACCACGCCATGCGTCCGTATGGGGCCTGGTCATGCTGGAATGTTAGCGGAGGCGGCGTGAGCAGGGGATGGGCCCACCTAGCAAGCCCATGGACCCCAACACACGTGTGCAGGCCCGCCCCACACGCTTCCAGCTAGCCCCCCCCCCATCCCATCCGCGCCACATGCGCCCAAAACAGCCATGCTGGGCCCCGCTGCACCACGCCATACGTCCGTATGGGGCCTGGCAATGCTGGAATGCGACATGTATGTGTGTGGGCCCGCCCGCACCCGACAGGTCCTCCCCAAGTAGGCAGTTTATGTCCCACCCCCACCCCCATAGCTTTTCGTCTATGGATGGGTCCGTCCACATGCCAAGAAGCCATCAGCGGCTTCACTACTAGGCTTCGCTTGGCTTCACCTGACACCGGCGACCCATCCATATCACTGCCCCAGAACGTTCCGAACACCCAATCCTTTCCTATTCGCCATTCCCCTCCTCCGCCCATCTGCTCGCACCTGCCCCTCCTGTGCTAGCAGTGCGGGCAGGTCATTGTGCCCACCCCCCGGAGCAGCGAGCACGCCGGGTGGGGAGGAAGCGGACAACTAGTTGTTCTGTTGCATAGAGGAAATTTGCCCCTGGCCCAGAATCACACTATTCGGCGGCTTCGTTCTCACACTCTGCATTGGCTCTCGCACTCAGACAAGAAGATCACAAGTCGCGTAACCAAACGCACAGCAGAATTGCGGCCACACTTTCTCAGCCCTGAAGCTGACGGTGAAAGATCGGGTGTGCGTGTCTTGCTTGTGTTTTTGGCTTAGTCCACGGCTGTCGTCCCGTGTAAGCTCTTTCAGCTAACAAGCATTTCACACAGCCCGGCACGCCTAGGACGCCCAGGTGCTGTAGTCGCCTCTTAGGTGCTTGTTAGGCATAGGCGCATTGTTGACCGGGCCGGGTGCCCAACGACAGCAGGTGAACATGCGTGCCGACAGTCTTGTCCAGCTCTTGTGCTGAACCCCAAGGCCTGCTCACTCACTTGATGTCTTGAATGCGCTCCAGACCGTACTCTGCGACTCCAGCAAGTCCTCAATCACCAAGTCGCACTGGCGCACCACATTCTCCAGGGCCTAGCGGAGGCAGTCCAAGCGGCCGTTTTGTTTCTCACATACATATAGGCAGCTATTCCAGGGCATGCGACTAATATGACCATCACTTACTTCGAGCGCTTCAGCGACTCGCCCGAGTGGGTGGCCAAGCGCAAGTCCGGACGCCTGCTGCTGCAAGACGACCTGGGCAGCCTTTTGAGCAAGGCTTTTGAGCTGGTCGCCTTTGTCGCTCCGGCCATAATGTCTTAATTTGGTGGCGCTGCCAGCAATTCTGTTGCAATGATGAACTATCCTGTGTAATGTGCCCATTATTCAATATTACAGGTTCAATCGCATGCGGGCGCAGGTATAACGCGGCTATGTAACATACACGCATGTTTCCATGCTGCGCGGCAGACCGGCGTCCCATGGTCGGCGGACCGGCATTGAGCATGCGGTATGAAGCAATCCCATAAATCGGGCAATAATCACTATGCTATTACGGCGGCGGGCCAGGCGCACTGCACTGCACTGCGCACTACGGATGGGAGCGACTTGAGCGTTGACGAGCGCGTTTTAGCCTGCTGTCAAGCGCTATTGCCCCAATGCATCGCGAGTAACATATACCTTAAGTGGCGGAGCCTTCTGGTGTGCAGGTTCGGCAGGGGAAAGCCAATGGGGATCCTTGAAGGATAATCTCCAGGGGATTTCGGTGCCGTCGAGTGGGCGGCTCCCTGGGAACACGCTTTTTCCTGGAGTGGACCCGCGCTGCCGGGAGCATGCTCCAGTTGATGCCGGTGGCCGTGTGTGTCTTGCGGCGAACCATCCAACTGACACACTGCTGCTGACTCCCACCACTCCAAGGCTCCGCTCACTGTGGTGGCCGTAGCAGTATGTGATGCGAACGAGGCGTGCATGGGGCATGAAAAAGGCAAAGCAAGTGCCTAATGTAGTTGCGGCCTGATAAACAAAATTGCACCCAGCCCAGGCACCGACGATCATGGAAATACGTCACCCCCAAGCCGGAGACTGCCCGGCCCCCCGTTACCAGTATGCGAACGAGGCAAAAGGGATGACACGCCCCCTCTATCAGGACCTCGAAGTTAGCGGAGCGAGCTCCGGTGAAGGCTAATCTGGGTGCAGTTAACCCGCTCAGGAGGGGTAGCGGGCCTCACCGCGGGTGGGCCCGGGGCTAACCTGGGTGGGCCGTCGGCTAATCCTTAGTGGACCGCCGGCTAATCCTAGGTGGGCCGCCGGCTAATCCAAGTAAGTATGGTCTTAGATGGGGAATGGTTGGATGCAGGGCAAGACGGAGGGTGGGAAAGTTGCCTAGCGCAGGCATCTGGCGGGGTGGGTCTGGTCTGGCAGCTAAGTTCCAGAGGCAACCTGACCCCCGCGCACGCGCATCTGAGGTTGCTGGGGTAGCCCTGCGCAGGCATCTTGGTTGCCGTGCCTACGCATCTTGACTGGCGGAGGCGGTCCGCCCACGCATCTGAGCTGCCGTGCCCAGGCATCTTGACTGGCAGAGGCAGCCCGCACTGGGATCTTAGCTACCTTGCCCCCGCAATTTAACTGGCGGGGTTTCCCCACCCCAGAAACGTAGCGTACCGACCGCGTACTAGCCTGAAGCCCGTCAGCTGTGGTTGAATGACTGTGGGCCAGCCAGTTGACCAGCCATGTCATACGGGGAAGGTCACACACGCTTGTGCCTGCCTAGTCCCCCGCGCTCTCCTGTCTCCCGCAGTCACACACCGTTCAAGGTGCTGTCCAAGTGCGCACGCAGTATCAGTATCCCATTCATTGCCAGCTCGCCGCACACACGCTTGTGCCTGCCATGTCCCCCGCGCTCTCCTCTTTCCCTCAGTCACACACCGTTCAAGGTGCTGTCCGAGTGCGCACGCAGTATCAGTATATATCCCATTCATTGCCAGCTCGCCGCACACACGCTCATGCCTGCCTAGTCCCCCGCACTCTCCTGTCTCCCGCAGTCACACACCGTTCAAGGTGCTGTCCAAGTGCGCACGCAGTATCAGTATCCCACTCCGCCTTCCGCTCTGGTCTACGTACGCTTTAGTTCCGCAACACTCGTCACTCATTGCCAGCTCGCCGCACACACGCTTGTGCCTCGCCGGACACACGCGCATGCCTGCCTAGTCCCCCGCGCTCTCCTCTTTCCCGCAGTCACACACCGACCAAGGCGCCGTCGATGTGCGCACGCAGTATCAGTATGCTATTCATTGCCAGCTCGCCGCACACATGCTCATGCCTGCCTAGTCCCCCGCGCTCTCCTGTCTCCCGCAGTCACACACCGTTCAAGGTGCTGTCCAAGTGCGCACGCAGTATCAGTATCCCATTCATTGCCAGCTCGCCGCACACACGCTTGTGCCTCGACGAACACACGCTCATGCCTGCCGAGTGCCCCGCGCTCTCCTCTTTCCCGCAGTCACACAATGCCCAAGGTGCCGTCGATGTGTGCACGCGGTATCAGTATCCCATTCATTGCCAGCTCGCCGCACACTCGCTCATGCTTGCCTAGTCCCCCGCACTCTCCTGTCTCCCGCAGTCACACACCGTTCAAGGTGCTGTCCAAGTGCGCACGCAGTATCAGTATCCCACTCATTGCCAGCTCGCCGCACACACGCTTGTGCCTTGCAAGGCACACGCGCATGCCTGCCTAGTCCCCCGCGCTCTCCTCTTTCCCGCAGTCACACACCGACCAAGGCGCCGTCGATGTGCGCACGCAGTATCAGTATGCTATTCATTGCCAGCTCGCCGCACACATGCTCATGCCTGCCTAGTCCCCCGCGCTCTCCTGTCTCCCACAGTCACACACCGTTCAAGGTGCTGTCCAAGTGCGCACGCAGTATCAGTATCCCATTCACTGCCAGCTCGCCGCACACACGCTTGTGCCTCGCCGGACACACGGTCATGCCTGCCGAGTCCCCCGCGCTCTCCTCTTTCCCGCAGTCACACACCGACCAAGGCGCCGTCGATGTGCGCACGCAGTATCAGTATGCTATTCATTGCCAGCTCGCCGCACACACGCTTGTGCCTCGCCGGACACACGGTCATGCCTGCCGAGTCCCCCGCGCTCTCCTGTTTCCCGCGGTCATACAGGTCCTCAGGTCCCGTAAGCAAAGTCGGCCTTCCTGCTCGCGCGCAGCTCGCGGCCAAAGGCTGACTTGCGTGGCGGTGCCCGCACGGCCGCGTCTACAGCCGCTACGTACGGCACCTTGCGCTGTAGCTTGGTCTGCCGCGGCCGCCGCTGCTTCCCTAGACCAGTCTCAGCACCGACACGCGGCAGAGGCGGCTCGTCCTGCGGCGGTGGGGGCGCCGGCGGTGGTGCTGGAGCCGCCGCTGCTGTCGGTGTTGCCGCAGCGCTGCGCTTGCCCGCAGCCCGCGCCTTCTTTGTGGACTGCCGCGGCGACCCGCCCCAGGCAGCTTCAACCCCCCGCGCACGCAGCCAAATTTGGCTCGGCAGGGTACCCGGCTCACCCTTACAACCAGAGGCCACCGGCAACTTTTCGGATATCCTACCCTCCTGGCAAGAAGGGGCAAGATGGGCACGCGGGGCCGCGGGGACGTGAACCACTGGTTCACCAGCCGGAAACCAGCTCGATTTGTTGGGATATTTTCTGTTACTGTTCATACGTATGGTGTCTATGCAGCTGAGGAAATAGGGACCTGTTTTGACCTCAAGTCACACGGGGGAGGCACCATGGGCGAAAAAGTGCACTTTTCATCCCTCTTGAAAACATCGTTTGGCAATGATCCCCCGAACCAAACTTGGGCAGGAGGTGCGTTGGGATGTGCACAACAAACACTTGATGTTCGCTCCCGGGGGCTCATTGCCAAACATAGTAAGAGTTGGCGTGCAAGATGGGGGGTGCAAAACGTGTCAGGGGGTGAATCACTGACCCCAGACTCCAGCGGATCCCTCCTAAACTCGTATGAAGCATGGGGGCACTATATGTATGACATCTGTGAAGTCGGGGGGTTGAAATATTATGCAGGCTAGGAGAACAACCCGCGTGCCTGTCAGCATAGGCCACCACGCATGGGGCCAAAACGTGTCCAAACCGACATGCGTATTTTAGCCAGCTGACTAGCTAAAGCTTCTATTTTATATGTGCATAACGTGAAGCGAGTAGACAGCGGCTCAGATCAGCCTGTCTGTCCGAACATTGAAAGCATGTTGCCCTGGAGGGCACGAATTTCCGCATCCTTTGCTGCCGTCGATTTAACAAGATCGATTTATGACTTAAAACTACTTATTGGACGAAGAGGAGGCCTCCTCGCGATCCCGACTCCAGGTCACGACTAGTCTCCAAAGGGTTGCTTTGAGCCTTATTCGCACGTTCTAAGACTTTGTGGTTCCTAAACGTTAGATTGAGCCTTGTACCGGAGCTACAGGGTCCGTTGGCGCAAAGCATGTGACATGTATTTGCACGATCGTCCGCAAACGTTAATGTCTATCGACGTCTGTAGTATATGTGACACGTAAAATCCATTACAGCTTGTCCGAGTAGCTAAATCGGCCGCATGAGTGAGGGGAACATATTCAGACCCCTCGGCATGGTGCCCCTCCCGTGTGACCTCAAGTCCCAAAGAAATGTTGTTGGTTGCCTCAGGTTTCAGACCGCATCGGTAGTATATTTGAACATGGGAGCTTTCATGGCCACATAAAACAATACGCGAACCCCTGTCCTGCATTCTTCCGAAAATCAACCAGTGGTTCATGCGGCTGCGTCGTTTGCCGGTTGCTGCGTTTGGAGACTTAGGGTGTGTCAAGGAGATTACTTAAATAGTACAGCATGCGTTGGGAGATTCGGGTGTCAACATAGCCGCGCCGGCGCGAAAATGGGTTTCTGAGCGTGTTACCCGCGAGCATCACCGCTGCCCCGCGCGAAGTCCTCGCGTACAGACGCTGCGCCCCCAGAAAGGGGTTTCCTAGTCACAAAGGTGGCTTTCCGCAGTCACCGGCGGCAGTTCCCGCGCCAATCTTGAGTAGGTCCCCGGCTAATCCTGGGTGGGTCCCCGGCTAATCCTGGGTGGGCGCGGGGCTAATCCAGGTTGGCCGGCGACCCAGCGGGCTTTGCCCCGAGCTCACC
>NC_057018.1:1225173-1231673 GCF_000002595.2 Chlamydomonas reinhardtii | reverse complement strand
ACACACACACACACACACACACACACACACACACACACACACACACACACACACACACACACACACACACACACACACACACACACACACACACACACACACACACACACACACACACACACACACACACCTCCCCCGAACTCACCCATCCCTCACCATCACCCTCGCCCTCACCCAGCCCCTGCCCTGCCCTCGGCCAACCCTCGCCCTGCCCTTGCCGTTCCCTCCCTCCTCCCTCGCCCTCGCTTTCCCAGTGCCCCGCCCTCACCCTGCCTGCGCGAAGCTCTTACCCTCGCCCCGACCTCACTCTACTCACTCTGCCTGTGCCCAGGGCTTGCCCCGCTCTCGCCCTCCCCGTGCACTGACCTTGCCCCGCCCTCGCCCTGCCCTTGCCCTGTCCTCGCCCAGCTCTCGCCCTGCCATCACCCTTCCCTTGCTCCTCCCTCGCCCTTGCTCTCCTGGTGCTGCTCGTGCTTTGTCCTCGCGCTGCCTGCGCGTATCTCTTACCCTCGCCCCGCGCTGGTCCTGCCCGTGCCCAGTGCTTGCTCTGCTCTCGCCCTTCCCGCGCGAAGCTCTTACCCTCGCCCCGCCCTCGCCCGCCCTCGCCCCTCCTTTGCCCCTGCCCCTGCCTTTGCCCCTGCCTTTACCCCGCCCTCGCCCAGCCCTTGCCAGCTTTCACCCTCCCCTAACCCTGCCCTCGCCTTCGCCCTGCCCTTGCCCTGCCCTCGCCACACGCCCTGCACTCATCCTTCCCTCGTGCCTCGCCCTCGCCCGCCCCGTGCCCTGCCCTCGCCCAGCCTTCGCCCTGCCGTCACCCTTCCCTCGCCCCTCCCTCGCCCCTCGCTCTCCCCATGCCCTGCCCTCGCCCCGTACTCGCCCTGCCCTCACCCTCGCCCCGCCCCTGCCCTGCCCTATCTTTCGCCCTGCCTTCGCCCGGCCGTCACCCTCGCCCTGCCCTCGCCCCACCCTTGCCCCGCCTACGCCCCGCCCTCAATGTCGCCCCGCCTTCGCCCAGCCCTTGCCCAGCTCTACACCTCCCCTAACCCTGCCCTCGCCTTCGCCCTGCCCTTGCCCTGCCCTCACCCCTCGCTCTCGCCGTGCCTGCACCCTTCCGACGCTCCTCCCTCGCCCTCGCTCTGCTCGTGCCCTGCCCTCGCCGGTCTACCACGCGACATACCCACAACCCCACGCCCAGACTCACCCTCACCCACCCGCACACATCACACGATTTTTTTGAAACCTGAGCTACGGCCCCCTCAAGCCAACTGGACTCCCCCGTCTCCTGCCTCCCTCTCCCGCCAAGTTCAACACGCTGTAATAACTCCTTACAGCTGCATGCCGCGCGTTTCAATCCCAAGCTATACATGAATTTGCAGCCCCACAAAGGGCGAGCCATCGCGCTGCGAAGCGGGGAGGTTTCGTCAAGCGCTGACTGCCCACCGCATTTCCCTCAGGGGCATCACCTGGAGCACCAGTTCCGCGGGAATGTGTGCAGAGGCGCAACTGCCACTCGCCGGCACCGCGCCCAAGCTGCGAGGTTACACCATTCAGCATGCAGCCTGCTAGGCGGCGGACGCACACCGCATATGCCGGGTGCCGCTACATATCCTCATGCCCTGTATCCTCTTCTGCCGCCGATGCTCCCTCCTATCGTGTAATTGTTCGTAACATGATAGCTTGCGGGATGGATCCGCTGGTTGGCGTTCCCCGGCCCCCGCAGGGGGCGCGGCGCACCCATACGTTTCAGGACAGGGGGGGTCTTGCCAAGTTGGTAAACACACGTTCCCGGCCCCCGCCGACTGTACACAGCCATTATTTAAGCCATCCATTACACGAAGCTACTGTACACAAGGTAGAAGAGGCCCCAGCGACGCAGATCCGTCACCCGACTCGAGTCAGGGAACCTCAATCGCGAAAGTAACTGAGGCTGAATAATATTTTGCGCACTCTAACGCATTGAATGGAGTCCGATGCCTCAAGAAAGACGATTCTTTGGCCGATTTCATCGCACAGGCTGGCGCTGGTCCAAGGTAACTATCTGATATGCAGATGGCTTCAATCTCAGCACTTATGTACCTGTCAGGAGGCCCGTAGGCGTGTGAGCTGCGAGCGCGAGCACCTGTCCATAATACTGCCGTGCTGGCAGCCCCAAAACATGAGACCTATGAAGCTGAGACTCTGCTATCATTATATTCGCAAAACGGTTTCGCCGCAAGGGCGAACTTGAACTTACTTCGCGACGTCCGACTGTCCGATGTCAACGCACAGCCCCAACCCCCACACGGGACACGCCCGGTTCAGGGTACCCCCCAACTTTAAGACCCTAGGCGGGGGTGCTATGCCAGTCGGTACACGCTGGGATTTCGGCAGTAGCTCCCGGCCACGTTTGCACCCTTCCGGTTTAATGTCGTACGGCAAGCGTGTGTGTTTTGACACGCGGTTTTAGGGGGGGCGGAGGGGTGAACAGACTGACCCTGCTAACTGCCTCAGGACGGGCCCCCATGCTTCCTATCGCATATATACATCTATATGTATAAGCTCACCAGCTACGAGCGCGATCGGAGGCCAGGGTGTGCTCGACGGGGACACTTCCGGGCAGGCACGCACGCATGTGTGGGCGCCCTCTTCTGCCTTGCCTCGCCCTGTTTGCGCCCCTGCTTGTCACGCTGTCGCCCGGCCATTGCTTTGCTGCACTCCGTTTGCATTTTCTCTGCGGCTGCCTCTCGTGCTCATCCGTGGACGCTGGTCACCTTCCTGCAGGTGCGATGCGGCTCTGCCTCGCGAGTGTGGCGTTGCGGTGTGTCTGTGTGGTGCTATCGCCTGGCCGGGCGCCCGGAGCGTGAGGAATGCGCGTCAGCAAACTTCCAGCCAGCCAGCAACTCGTCGGTACAGTAACTCCGGCGTTAGGCCAGCCGCGCACTCTTGCCCTGCCTCTGCCAATTGTTTGCCTTTTGTTGGGTATGGGAATTAGCTGCGCCCTAAGGGACTTTACCAACCTGCCTTGCCACTGTCCCATCACACACGCACGCATGTGTGCTGAGCTGGGTACATGGGGACGGAGGTCCCAGAAAACGGGGCCTGACACAGCCCTGAAGCTTTACATAGCACATATATGCATACAAGATTATGTTTTGACGACCGCAGCACCGACAGTTGTTGTTCCGACCAGCATGCTGTCTGCATGTCCACCGAATGGTCTTGCCGGCGGGCTACAGCACCTAATATATGCTATATATGCTCTATCTAGGCGACGGCAATCTTAAAAGCTAGTCGAGCTGCCCTTTGGATGAAACCAAATTCATGGCGGACCTCTTGAGCAGCAGGGACCCAAACGGACCTGCAACCGCTCCTAGAGTCGCCTACATGGCATATGGAACCGCGCTACTAGGTGCAATTGCTTTCATAGGGTGGAAATAAGCGTAGTCAGGGCTTGTGGGCTCACGCTTAGCGGATTTGAGCGAACATGCTCAAAATTGGTCTCGCGCTCGCGGGACCTTCACGACACCTAGCCCGCTATTATGTGTGAACATATGCTGCTCACATACCGAGGGTAACGTGCTTTGTAGAATTGTAAATGGTGCTTGTATGAATAAGAACGCCCAATCCTGGGTTTCGACCCCGCCCGGAACCGGGCGTGTCCCCCGTGTGCCCAACCCCCCAGCACCGGCACCCAGATCACATATTACTTACTTTATATAGTGTAGTCTGTATCTCGCGGTGGGGGGCGGTATTATGACGGGTTTTGGTGCTGGGGGGGTTCGGCAGATGGCGAGGGTGCGCTGGGGTGCGGGCACGCGGGAAGAAGTCCGCGCGCGCCCTCGCTATTTGACAGGGCATTGGCCCAGCTGCTAGTATAACCTGAATACGTAGGTCCTTATTAGCTGCGCGGGCGAAATTGAGCGATTCTGCGTCCAGTGGATCCCATTTCCCCAGACTCCATTTCCCCGACCCCCACCCCGACCCCCACCCCGACCCCAACCCGGTCACCGGTCCGGGAGGTTGTGCGCACGCCAGCATCCGCAGTACCTTTGGTCCAACGAATGTTACGACTCTGGCGCAGCCTCCTTTCACCTCAGCTCTACGCCACTGTCTCCGACTGTCTAATGGCCACTACCTCTCGCGCTCGGCATAAAACACCGTACGTTGCGTCCCATGTCACTTGACTCCCTTAGGGGCACGCCCCATGGATCGCATGGCGGTCCGCTAGTGGCCAGACGCGCCCCAACGTGTCCGACCGGGTCAGACATACACGGGTGACAGACTAGCACGTAAACAATGCAACTCAATTATGTTTGGGCACCTTCCCCTATAAATATGTTCGCAACTTTAAGCAAACATGTTGCCGGTCACTTTCTCACTGGCGCTCCCTCGCGCTCACAGCGCTGGGCCGGGATGAGGTCACTTGCTCATAATGTGGCATACCGTGGTATCATGTATTCATAACAATTTGAACCCCGTATATGCATTACATGGCATTGGAAACTCCGGGTGGCTCTAACTGAGGTGCGACGCTCCCCGCGTTGACTCCTCTACTTTATCAGCCTGAGGCTAATCTTCCGAGTAGATGAATTCCTTTTAATATACAGGATAGCGCTATAACGTAAGGCTTTGGCCAAAACGAGTCAAGCGTAATTCCTGGTTGAATTAATATGGAGCCAGGCGCTGTCGCGGGCCTAGCAATTGGCGTTCTGCTAGCTGTGGTAGCTCTACCAGCGCTATTGCTGCTATGTGGACAAAGGCAGAGGGTAAGTCGGAACATGAACTCTGACATGAAACCGAGTGGCCTCTGTCGCCCCAGACGTAACTTGTGAGCTCAGTAACCTCCAAAACATAAGATTGGCGGTTTAGCTCCGGGGGACAGGCTTTTCGTAGAAAGCGTGCCTCCACAGGCCGCGCCACCCGCCGCTCGCGGCCTTTCACACCCACGTGCCCTCTCCAACACTCAGAGCAGCTGCATTCTGCGGACTCAGCCCTCTCGGTCCCGCCTTAGGCTCGTCAGAACCTCCGTCCTTTTCAACACATCCGCCGCAGCTGCACCTCCGCCCTAGCAGCTTGCACACCGCACCTTCGTTAGCCCCCGCCTTGCCCCCCGCCTCCCGCCTCGGCCTCCCACCTTCCTCCCACCCACACGCCACCCGCAAAACCCTGACCCCGAACACCCCCTCCCACCCCAACCCCCAACCCAATATCCCCCGGAATGAACAGGAGGCGCCAGTGCCCGGCGTGGGGCCCTCCATGGCAAACCGCATGGGGGCGCGCGGCCCTGGCGGACGGTCCGTCGCTACAGCCCTCGACCCCCTGCTACAGCCGGACTGGGCTGCCAAACAGGAAGCCATCAAGGCGCACCAGCGGCAGCAGCTGGCGGTGACTGTGGCTGTAGCCAAGTCGACGCAGGGGGGCGGCGGAGGCAAGGGGAGCGTGGCGATGGAGAGGGAGGAGGTGATCAAGATGGTGCTGCGGCAGCCTTCGACCATGGTGTGTGTGCGTCTGTGTATGTGTTTGTGTGTGTATGTGTGTGTGTAGTTGGGCCTTCCATCATGGCGGATGGGTGGGTGTATGTGTGCGTCGTGCAGTGTGGGCGTGTCGGCGGGGGGGGGGGGGGCAGACGGGTTGGGTGGGGCAGAGCGGGGTGTTTGGATCCTGTGGCATTGGTACGAAAGCGCTGAATGCTGGGGCGAGATGGGATGGGGCGGCATGGGGTGGAATGGGGCGGGGGGCGGAAGAGATGCGGGCGGGGAGGGGGGGGCTGAGCTCGAGAGCGCGATGGCGTGGCGTGCCTGCCTTTGTCCGTACCCACCACCATCAACCACCACCACCACCACCATCAACCACCACCACCATCACCGCAACCACCATCAAGCATCACTGCCCGCGCGGCGCCTCAAAGCCCCCATGTGTCAAACCCCAACCCGCCTGCTGTTGGTGCTGCTGCTGCTGATACACACGCACACAGGCCGACAAGTACGCGCTGCCCAGCCACCTCACCAAACAGCTGGGGCAGGTGGGTGGTGGGCGGTGAGGTTGAGGGTGATGGAGTGGGGGTTTGGGGGGGTTCTGACGGCGGGGTTGGGGTGCTGGGGGGGGTTATGACGGCGGGGTTTGGGGTGCAGAGTTTATGACAGTCCCAAAGGGGGGTGGTGGGGTGGAGGGTGTTTCCACCATCCCATGAGAAAGCAATCACACAAGAGAGAACCAAGTTCTTGTGCCTGCGTGGGTGTGTTTATTTGTTACAAAACAACTTGCAGAACTCGCGCCGCTCGGTGGCCGCGGTGTCGGCTGTGAGCTCACGGAAGGGCAGCGGCTCCAGCCAGGTGGGGAGGTGGTGGGGGTGGGGGGGTTACATTCATGATTAGTTAAGGAAGTGGTAGGGGGGGGGAGGTCGGCGGGTGGCGGCGCCGGAGGTGGGGAGGCGGGCGGGGTGGGGTTGAGGAGGTGGGGGGGTGGGCGGGGGGTTGAGGAGGTGGGGAGGCGGGTGGGGGGGGGCGGCTTTGGAGGGGGAG
>NC_057018.1:1199534-1225073 GCF_000002595.2 Chlamydomonas reinhardtii | reverse complement strand
ACCGGAAAATACCGATTAGCAAGGTCCGGGCATCTATGGATTCCGCGCCTGTGGGCAGCATAGAGCAGGCGCTGCTCACGTTGAAGCTCAGCGCCAAAGACCCAGACGTCATTTCGCGCTTAGACAAGGTCCTGTACACGCTGCGCGACGTGGTCAGTGGGCCCAACATCATGATGTGCGAGCTACAAGAAGGTCTATGGTGGCAGCCCTTTACGTAGGTCAGAGCAAGCCAGGTCAGGGCATGGAGGCGGGTGGGGCGGGTGGGGCGGGCGGGGCCAAGGGCACCCCTGGGTGGGGCTTTGAGGGGTGCGCTGAGGACAGGGTGGGGAGCATTGCATGGGCACGACTGACGCCCGGTCGCCAGCCCTCACAACGCCCCACCGCACCCTTCCTTTCGCCCATGCCCTTCCCCTCTCTTCCTGGCTCCCATGTTCCCCTCCCGTTCCTCCTTAGTTTGGGCTGGTTTCTAAAACCTCCCTCCTCTCCTCTCTCCTCCCCCTCCTCCTCCCCGTCCTCCCCGTCCTCCCCTTCCTCAGGGCGACCCCAACGGCAACTCGCCACGCGTGGCAGCGCTGGCTGCCGCCGCCGCGGAGGGCGCCGCCGCCGCCGCCGCCGGTGGCGCGGGGTTTGGTGGCATGGGCGGCCCCCGCCGCTCGCCGCAGCCCTCACCGTTGCGTCGGCCCGACGCAGCCGCCTTTGCTGGATTCGGCGGCAGCGGCGGCGGCGGCGGCGGCAGTGGTGCGCCGTCGGGGCACGCGTCATTCCACTACTCGCCGTGAGTGCGCGCTGCAATGAGTGTTTGTCTTCTTCTTTTCTTGTGGCTTCTCCGGGGAAAAGTGCACAAGTCTGTTTCCCTGTTTGCCGTGCGACCTCGACAAGGCCAGGACATGTCACATGTGACCGGCACCCGACGCCCCTGCCTTTGTCCCTACCCACCACCACCACCACCACCACCACCACCACCACCACCACCACCACCACCACCACCACCACCACCACCACCACCACCACCACCACCACCACCACCACCACCACCACCACCACCACCACCACCACCACCACCACCACCACCACCACCACCACCACCGCCACCGCCACCACCACTACCACCACCACCACCACCACCACCACCACCACCACCAACATCAACCCAACCTGCTCATCAACACCCACACAGGAGCACGGTCCATGCCAACAGCATTCACGTTCGCACGTCGGGCGGCGGCACGGAAACCGGTTACGATGACGGCAGTCCGGTTACGCCCACACCTGACGGCTTCAGCCCTAACGCCAGCTTCATTAAGGGCCGGTCCGTTGTGAAACGGTCGGGCACCAGTCGCCTACTGGTGTCGAGCTCGGCAGCTTTGGTATATCCAGTGGCGGGACCCAATGAAGTCGAAGGTGGCAGCGGCGGCGGCGGCGGCGGCGGCGGCGGCGGCGGCGGCGGCGGCGGCGGCGGGAGCGGGGAGGTGGAGGAGGTGCAGGTGCTGAACGAGGATGAGTCGGTGTTCATGACTGCAGTGGCGGCGGCGGCGGCGGCGGGCTATGGCGCTCTTCCGGAGGGCCGCCAGGCGGCTCCCCTCGGCGGCGGCGGCGGCGGCGGCGGCGGCGGGGTTGCGTTTCTGCCGCAGGCGCAGCGGAGCAATCTGGACATTCACGTGGGAGGGGCGCACACACCCCGAGGCAGCAGCTCGGGCGTGGCTTGGCCCGGGCTCAGCGGCGGCTCAGGTACGGCGTCGCCAGCCAGTGGCCGCGCGCCGCCGCCGCCGCAGACGCCGCGCATGCCAAGCCAGCTCAGCAGTCCGGCGGCAGCGGCGGCGGCGGCGGTGGCGGCGGCGGGGTACGGCCATGCCGGCCGCGGTAGCAGCCTCAGCGGTGGCTACAGCGCCGGCGGCGTTGCTGGCGGCGGCGGCAGCGGCGGCGGCAGCGGCGGCGGCGCCGCCGCCGCCGCGCTGATCTCCCCAATGATGCTGTCCAACGCTCGCGGCGGCGGCGGCGGCGATTACTCTTTGGTGATGGGCGCCGCCGCTTCTTACGGCAACGGTAACGGCTACGGTGCCGTCGGCGGCGGCGCCATCAGCGCCAGCGAGCACGGCGGCCTGGCGGCGGCGGCGACGGCGGGGCTTGGCGGCGGCAGCGGCGGCGCCCGAGGCACCACCGGCAGCGGCGGCAGTGCCAGCCCCGGTTCACGCATGCTGGCGGCGCGCCCTTCCTTCACAGCCGCGTTCGCGTCGGCTGGCGGTGGCGGCGCCGCCGGCAGCCCCCGCGCCGGTTTCGTACACCCTGGTTTCGGCGGCGGCGGCGGGGGGGCCGCGCCGCCGCCGTCGCCGCGCTACAGCGCCAGTACGGGATCCCAGGTGGCGGCGTCGTACTTGCGTGGGAACAGCAGCTCCCTGAATGGCGGCGGCGGCGGCGGCGGCGGCGGCGGAGCCGGCGCGGCCGCCACCGCCGCCGCCGCCGCAAACCAGGCTCAGTCGCTGTTGGCGGCGCGGCGGGGCGCCGGCTCCCACGATGGGATGGAGATCACGGCGGCGGCGATGGCGCCGCCGCTGCCGCCGAAGCAACAGAGCCTGGCGTCGCTCCCTGGCTTTGCTTCTGGCGAGGACGAGCATGCGGAGGAGATTGGGCCGGGCCGCGGCGGCGGTGGCGGACGGAGCGCGCCGTACGGCGCCACCTCCGCTGCCTACATTGGCGGCGGCGGCGGCGGCGGCGGCGGCGGCGGGGGAGCCGCGGGGTTCCTGAATGCTACGCGTGGGACCCGTGGCTCCTCAGTGCCACTGGTGCCTGGCACCCCATCAAGGCTGTCGGGCTCTGGAGCCCGGGCTGCAGCCGACGTGGCGGCAGCGGCGGCGGCGGGCACGGGCACAGCGGCCGGACGCGCGGCCGCCGCCTTCCGCGGCGCAGGCGGCGGCGGCGCCGCCGCCGCCACGCACCACCAGCTGCAGCAGCAGCACTCAGCGCAACCGGCGCAGTTTGGCGGCTTGGCGGCGGCAGGCGACGGCGGCCGGCAGTTTTCCACATGGAGCGGCGGCGCCGCAGCGGCGCCGGCGGCGGGGGCCGCCGCCAGCGCTGCCGTCCTGGCGGCGGCGGCGTTGCCGCCGCCGCCGCAGCACCACCACAAGCACGCCTTCGCGCCGCCGCCGCCGACGACGACGGCGACTGGCGGTGCCTACCCTGCGGGCGCGGAGGCTGGTGATGGCGATGGCAGCGGCGACGGTGGTGGCGGTGGCGGCGGTGGGGGTGGCGGCGGTGGGGGTGGGGGTGGTGTGGCAGCAGCGCCGCAAGCAGTGGCGGGCAGCAGGGCGGCGAGGGCGGCGGCGCTGCTAGCTCGGAACAGGAGCAACCTGAGTCGGCTGACTCAGCCCGCGGGGGGCGTGCAGTAGGCAGGGTGGGGTTGGGGGCGGGGGGTATGTTTGCGAAGATGAAACAAATGCACATGATGCCAGAGTAGGTTGTGGCCAGCGTATGTAGCAGACAGGGTGGGAGGCTGTCAGGTTTGCTCAGAGAGGGGCATGGACTCGTGGATGCAGTCCACGGGTGCCGCGTGCGAGCGGGGTTGCGGTTTTGTTTTGTCGCTGTCTCCATCGACAGCATTGCGGTTGCCCGTCTCGGTGTGCTTGTGTGTGCTTGTGACAACGGCTTGCATGTCTGTAGAAGGCGTGCGGCTGCGTGGCCCCTTCATTTGAGGTCTGAGTCACGGGTACCTTGCATTGTTGACTCCTCCGGAGTGAAGTACCGTATGAGCGTAAGAGGAGAAGACAACTTCTCACGATGATTTAGTTGGTTTGGCAAGGAGTGCCGTACACCTACGAGGCGCTGAGAACATCTTCTAGTGATTCTCTTTCTACCTGTCCCATGTTGGGTTTTTTCAAGCATTTTCAATGTTGTGCCGTATTTATTCTGCTGTTATGGCTGATGTGACTACTTGCCGCCCGCCCACCGGTCTGCGGGAGGTGGGAGGCAACTGAGAGACGCATCATGGCCATGAACTTGGGGTTTCAGGACTCAGCATGGACTGTGGGACTCGCTTGCTTGCTTTGTTGCTCAACGTTGAGGCGTGAGAAGCGCAGAGATCGCCGGGGTGATTTGTGGAATGCCATAACGGCCTGAACTAGCCCCTTTCCGTCAACTGGCAAGCATTGTGATCAACGTAATGAGTGTGCGATGGGACAAGGTTAAGGCAGACTGGCGACGTCCCGTATGGTGCGGCTGATCAACGTAATGAGGGTTTGCGCACGCACTACCGGTACTGCTGTGGCACGTGTGTCGGGAACTCGGGAAGTGCTCGGGGGGTGGGAGCCTGGGAGGGAGACGCCTGGGCCAGTGGGGCACCCCTGCCATTGGCGTGTGCATATCCCGGTTGGGCCCTGATAGCGTTTTTTGGGCTGAGCCCCCTGAGCGAAGCGATCCAGGGGGCGCGAAGCCCCCCAGGATTGCCCCTGCGTTGACAAAAAGTACCATACTGGCACAAACCGCGAGCGCCACGTATTATTACTTGCTATTCCCTATTGTAGAAAAATAGGCCGCAGGGCCGGAGCGAGAAGCGACCTCGCGAGTCCATGGACATCTTGACTTTCTTCAGTCCGCGAGTATAGCTCTCGGGCCCTGAATATCTTACATCCATGTATCAAAACATGTCGACGTCAAGCGCTTGGGGCAAGAATGTCGAAAGTTTGTGCAACAGCCGAACCATGCGTGCCGATCCCGCCTTAATTATGTCGCGGCCCCGGATTACGCGCCCGAGCCCCACTAGCCGTTTGTGGTGCTTGTGAGGGATTTGGAATGAGGTATCACGGGCTCATGTGTGGAGTGGCGTGGACAGGGCGTGGCGGTGCCTTTGGTATGCCCCTTTGCCAGTCCCGCTGGGCTTGCAAGGGTGCTGTTTATGTCGCCGGTACCCATCGTCACATCCCTTGCTCTAGGGGCTCAGCCCATTTTCCAGCTGTACAAAGCTGACACCCCTTGTTCAAGCACGTCAATAGCATGTGATGGCTCGGCGTCTTCGGGTGCTGGGACTGTCCCCTCTGTAACATATGCATTCATATCCCGGCCATTGGGGTTGGAAGCGGGGGGGTGGAAAGGCACCGTGCGGCCGCAGGCATCCCGGCTTGCCCTGTCTTGCCCCGTCATATGCACGGTATTACCGTACTGACGCTTGAAATTTTATCTCTAATAATTTTAGCGGTGCGCGGAGGGGCTGGTTTATGTTTTTAACTTTTATCCCGGGGGCCAGTCAGGTCTTGAAGTTTTATGGGACGGATGGCGGTGTGGCGTGCCACGCGTGTAACAGCCCTAACACCGGGTCAAAAGCCTTTCCTGTGCTTTGAATGCACCTAAGCAGCATTCGCTACAACTTCCGACCCCAAACAGACCAAATTCCAGCAGGCTTTGTCCCCAGACATGTCCAATTATGTCTCTGGACATGTCTAGAAATTTTATCCGACCCCCTGGAATTTGGCCCATTTGCTCAGTATTAGTTTTATTTTGGCGTTTTCGAATATAATAAAAAAGATTTCAAGCGTCAGTACGGTATACTGCTCTGCACATACCTCGCCCCCACGTACCCCCGGCCTCCCGCCGACCTGACCCACCAGCCCAGCCAGCGAGCCATCCTCGCTCGTTGCCCTGCTCGCCCAGGCGTCCCGCATCCCTGGTTTGACCCGCCCCAGGTATCCCGCAGGCCCCGCCCACGTAGCTAGCAGACCTGTGGCACCCCGCTACAGAGCTGCAGCATCGCTCTAATCCGGGTGCACCCACCACTTGAAAATCGCCCATCCCCGAAATTCCTCATCCTCATCCCGACGGCAACCGTACAACATCTCCCTCTTGCTCCCGGGCCTCCCTAGCACCAGTCAACGGTCAACACCGCTTGCATGCCAGGGTGTCTCCGTGCAAGTACAGCTTGCACGCAAACGCGATGCGTTGCAGCCCCAATTCACCCCCAGTTGACGCAACAGTGACTGCGTATGCACACGCTCTCCGCGCCCGCCAGGCCCCAGAACGGGACGCCGATGGACCTAATCCTTTTACATAGGGCATGAAATTGCGTTACTGGCATTGGCTTTGGGGCTATGAAATGAGGCCTGACACACCGTGGGGCAAAACCCGTGGGGACGCCCTAATTGGGGGACTGTTCAATGGCGCCAATGCAGCTCGCTGTTGCACACATTGTGCTCTGTCATACCAGGCATGTCTGACTGTTTGTGCACACGTGGTGCGAAGCGCTCGAGCTTCCATCATGTGTCCGTAAACCACGAGCGTGTGGGCCCGAGCGGTGGACCTGCATCACTTCCTAGCTACCCTAGAGATGCGTAAAAATTCTAGAAGCCTGCAGCTGTGTAAGGAGTCTTCTAAATGACCACCCCGCCCCAAAAAATGTACGGCGGTCCCATTCTGTCAAGGGGCACTCGCAGGCCTGGAGACCTTCCAGGAAATTCCCTCTGCCCCAGTGCCCTCTAACGTTGAAACCACATATCCGCAGCCTGAAACGCATAGACAACACCCACCCTGCGCCTTACTAGGCTTTTTGTGTGCTCTCAGCGCTGCGAGCAACAGTCGAGTTGTCCTAGAGTTCTTTCGATTTGCCTCCAAAGCTCAACTCACTCACATTGCGCTTAGGCGCTTACCAGTCGCCACGACCAACTCCAAGAGCGACTGCAAAGCAAGTTGAAGAGCTGCTCTCAGAAGCAGCCGCGCTATTTTCGAGACAACTGTCCGTTTTTCCAGCTTCCATGAGTAGGCATTGATGGACGCAATCTAGCTTGCACTCTTCAGACGAAGCCCCAACTCGGCCCGGTGCTCACCCGCTTCGTTCACTCCAAGTCCCACGAAATCGGAGTCGACAGCCAGCCACGCATGTTAGCTGGTCCGCAAGCGCAGCCGGTCGATATCCACCGGAAAATGCCGATTAGCAAGGGCCGGGCATCTCTGGATTCCGCGCCTGTGGGCAGCATAGAGCAGGCGCTGCTCACGCTGAAGCTCAGCGCCAAAGACCCAGACGTCGTTTCGCGGTTAGACAAGGTCCTGTACACGCTGCGCGACGTGGTCAGCGGGCCCAACATCATGATGTGCGAGGACCAGGAGGCTCTGTGGTGGGAGGCCTTTGCGGAGGTCTTTGCAAGCGAGGTGAGGGCAGGGGGACGGGGCTCGGAGGCGCGCGGGGGGGGGAGGCAAAAGCGGGGGCCGGGCAGTGCGTTGGGGAAGAGCGCTGGGGCAAAGCTCAGCGGTTGTGTTTTGCACGCGTTGGTTGATTGGAAACGACAGGCGCGCTCGGACCGCGGGTGTTGCGCGTGCCGTGTGTCGACCGGTGGGCACGATAGGGCGGGCCGGGTTGCTGGTCGCGGGTGTGTGTATGTGTGCGGGCGCGCATTGTGCGGGCGGCGTGTGCGCGATAATAGGGAACCCCTCGCACGGGCTTCTGCAGTGCTCCCTTGCAAATGGGTTTCCGAAGCACCACATCGAAACCCGGCCCCAACCGCTCCCAACCGCCTTCAGCCCCGTCCCAGCCCCAGCCCCAGCCCCTGACCCCAACACCAACCTAACCACCAACCCCAGCCCCGCTGCTCCCGCACCCAACCCCCCTCCAACCCCCACCCAAACCCCCACCCAAACCCCAACCCCCAAACACACACGCGTGCGGCGTTGACAGGTGGACGCGCAGACGCGTGCCTGCGGCGGTCGGGAGCCGTCGCCGGGCTGCAAGCGCCAGATCCTGGCCGACATCCTGGTGTGGGCGGAGGTGACGCAGGAGCACTACGACAGCGGCACGCTCAGGTGGGGGTTTGCGAGGTGGGGGGGAGGGGGGAGGGGCAGAGGGGGAGGGGGATGAGGGAGGGGGGTTGCGAGGTTTGGGAGGGGGCGGGGTTGCGAGGTTGGGGGGGGGGCGGGGGTTGCGAGGTTGGGGGGGCGGGGACGGAACGGTGGTTGGGGGTTGGGAGTGCGTGTCGTGCACATGCGTGGGGTGGCATGCATGGGGGTGCAGAATGCGGTGCGGACTGGATGTCAGTCGGGACTGCGCGGGTGTGCAAGGGAGCGCAACCGCCTGGGTAGGGGAGGGGCGCTCGGCGGGTGAAGGGAGAGGGGCGGGAGGGGCAGGGAGCAGGGCGGGTGCAGACTTGTGTATGTGCGTGCATGCGTGTGTGCGCGCGAGGTGCTGTGGAGTGTGGGCGCCGGGGGACAGCAGTGGGGTTTGTGGGGCTGCTGCATGTGGGGGCGTGTTCACACGGGGGCAGCCACACGGGCGGGAGGGGTTGCAGCAGGCGTGTTCAGCCTGTGTGGGCGGGGTTGGGCGGGGCGCCTTTGCGCGGGGGGGGGGGGGGGGGGGGGGGGGTTGCCGCAGGTGGTGGTGTGCGGCGGGGACGGGCGTTGCTGCCATGTTTACAAGAACTGGGAGGATAGGTATGGGGAAACGCTGGCAGGCATATCCTTAGCGGCATGGGGACATCGCAACCCCCGACTAGTCTTACCCCCGCATCTCTTGCACTGGCTCAAACACATGCAGCCTTAGCATTTGCGGGGGCGCGCGTTCCGCTTTGTTTCCTCTTCACAGCTGCCGTAAGAACCCCGCTCACGCGCCCCCGCAGGTTTGTGACGGAGCCGCACGAGGCAGATGAGTCATTCCAGCGCATCGGCCGCACCTTCCGCGCCGTCAAGGCGTCCAAGGGCCTCGGCGGCGCTTCGTCTTCCGCCGGCGGCGGCCCTTCGCATGCCTGCGGCGGCTCCATGGGCGGCCCTTCGGCGGCGGCGGCGGCGGCGGCAGGCCACGGGTACGAGGCCAACGCGGGGGCACAGCGACCAGCTGTGAGCGGGAGCAGCGATTCTGCTGGCTCCGATCTCAGTTCTGACACGAGGTCCTGATCATGATACTGCGAATATTTGTCGTGATAGATAGATATAGGTAAACAGTTTCTGAGGTGTTGAGTATTGTGCCAATGCCCTTGCGATTGGGCGCGTGGCAAGGCAGGCAGCCGGGCCAGGGGCAGGACGTGTGCCGCCGCTGCGGCTAACGGCCTCATGCATGGTATTACATTGTTGCTTGGAGGAATGGAACACACGTGATTGCGTTCATGATTCACCCGAGGTCGGGCCGGCCCGGCAGGTGAGGCCGGGGCGGCCAGGCAGGCAGCACGCACGCGTGTACGTGTGTGCGTCTTTGTTGGCTGCTGCTGCATATGCTGCTGCTCAAGTTTTGTGCCCCTTCGCACCGAAGCGGGCTTGCATGATGGCTCTTCACGGGATTTGCATGGCTATTGAGGGGGGGCTGCGCATGGCTCTCCCCCACGGACTGTTTGCATGTCGGGCACGGTGGCATAACGGAGTACGGCATAGCGTGGCGCCCGGTACGGCAGCACGCACGCGTGTGAGAGCATTGCGACTTTGCCAAGCGCGTCTTGCGCCACACGCGGCGGGACGCCGTACGTGTGGCGCTGCGTGTCAGCAGACCAGACCAGTTTTTTTCCTGGCGGGTGCCGCAAGTTTGCATTCGGGCTCGGCATTTGCCGATGCTCACACACGCACACAAACACAAACGCATTTCTCCCACCAAGGCGCGTGCGTGTGGCAGTGGCGGAGCGGGGCGTTGAGGGGGGCTGATGCTGGTGCATGGCGGGTGTGGAGGATACGTGCCTGCGTCGCTGTCGCCGGTGCCGCCGCTGCCGCATGGGCACAGGGGCACCTGGCTTGCGGGCCTAGAATGTGGTAATGCCCACTGATGCGGTGCAAACGGAGGTGCGGTACTGCGCACGCGCTGCGAATCTGTTGACGCGGCACGCAGCGGCGGCTGCCCGCTACTGACTGGGGTATTGCGCGCAGGAGTTTCGCACGTGGGTTTCGCACAGCATAGGCGCTTAGATGAAGAGGTGTTGGGTCGGGCTTTCGAACGATAGGCGGCAATGGCGGAGGAGGGCGAAGAGGGCGCCAGATCCCGCGGCGCCTGTGGCGGAGTACATGCCGGCCATAACCAACGGGGAAGAGTGTGAGTTTGTGGGCACAGTGTGGTGGGGGGGCCGCAGGTGCAGGGGGATGGTTCGGTGTGGCTCGCCACGTATGCACTGCTCCTCTTCACGCATGGTGGCAATGCCTGGCTGTCAGGGCTACAGATGCGCGCATCCGCGTTGTGGCACGGCTGTGTACCAAGTTGTAAAGCACTGCTGTGCTGCTGCTGCTGCTGTCGTTGCTGGGGTGGGGGCGCACTTGAATCTTTTTTGGGGGGGGGGGGCGGGGAGGGCCGATCGGCCTAATCGCGAGCAAATGGGTGCAAACGCGACTTAGAGGGGACAAACCCGTGCAGAACAAGTGCAAGCAAGCTGATTTATGTTCATAAGCAAGCTGAATACCTCACAGAAGCCAACGCTGACAACTCTTGCAAGGTGGTGAGCATCTGGCAGCAGGAGTTCTTCAGCAGGAAGGAGGTCAAGTTCTCTTGCACCATTGCAGCAATATGGACCCAAACGTAATCCTCGCGTGTGTTACAGCTTCCGGCGCAGCTGCTTACATCGGGCACTCGCTCCAGCAAGCCGGGCGCTCCGTTAAGGACGGCTTGGGCTCCATTAAGGACGGCTTGGAGCGCGCCGGACTGCAGACCGTGCAGCATATGCAAGAGCATGGGCCACACGTCAGTTCTCCGGCCAAGAAGGAGAAGCCGGCCAAGGATGCGTGAGCTGATGAAGGGCCAGAGGCGCTTCATTTGCGTGCACCAAGCCGTTCCAGCAGCAATACGTGGTGAGCGTGGATAGCCACAATGTCGTGCTGGGCCTTGGGACTGGATGAGCTCGTCGTCGTTAGCAGGACAAGAGTGGATGGGCCGTGTCCTGCTTCTGACGATGAACTCATCCAGTCCCAAGGCCCAGTCGCCATCCCCGAGGTCAGGCCGGGCGGGCAGACAGTTGTAGGCAGGCGGCCAGGCAGGCAGCACGTAAGCGCGTGTACGTGTGTGCGTTTGTGTTGGCCTCCACTGCAGCTCAAATTTTGAGCCCCTTTACGCCGGAACGGGCTTGCATGATAGCTCTTCACGGGATCTGCATGGCTGTTGAAGGGGGCTGCGCATGGCTCTCCCCCACGGAGTGTTTGCGTGTCGGGCACGGTGACATGGCTGAGTACGGCATAGCGTGGCGCCCGGTACGGCAACATGCACGCGTGTGAGAGCATTGCGACTTTGCCAAGCGCGTCTTGCGCCACACGCGGCGGGACGCCGTAAGTGCGGCTCTGCGTGTCAGCAGACCGACCAGTTTTTTTCCTGACGGGTGCCGCAAGTTTGCATTCGGGCTCGGCATTTGCCGATGCTCACACACGCACACAAACACACAAGCATCTCTCTCACCAAGGCGCGTGCTTGTGGTAGTGGCGGAGCGGGGTTTTGTAGGGGGCTGATGCTGGTGCGTGGCGGGTGTGGAGGATACGTGCCTGCGTCGGCATTGCCGCTGCCGCCGCCGCCGCATGGGCACAGGGGCACACGGGTTCCTGGCTTGCGTGCCTATAGTGTGGTAATACTCACTAATGCGGTGCAAGCGGAGGTGCGGTACTGCACGCGTGCTGCGCATCTGTTGACGCGGCATGCCGTGGCGACTGCCCGCTATTGATTGAGGTATTGCGCGCAGGGGTTTCGCACGTGGTTTTCGAACAGCATAGACGCTTGGATGATGTGTTGGGTCGGGCTTTGCGAACGCGAGGCCGGCGTGTGCGTGATGGCTTGAGCGGCAGTGAGGAAGCCGAGAGTAAACAGACGCTGGGCGGCAGTACCCCGCGCGGAAAGGCATGTACCTCAGCCGGCCATAACCAGAGGGGAAGGGTGTGAGTTTGTGGGCACAGTGTGGTGGTGGGGGGGCCGCAGGTGCAGGGGGGTGGTTCGGTGTGGGTCGCGACGCGTGCACTGCTCCACTTCACGCACGGTGGCAATGCCTGGCTGTCAGGGCTCGCATCCGCGTTGTGGCACGGCTGTGTACCAAGTTGTAAAGCACTGCTGTGCTGGTGCTCCCGTTGTTGCTGGGGTGGGGCGCACTTATACCTTTTAGGGGGGGGGGGGGGGGGGGCGCAGCCCATCGGCCCATCGGCCCGATCGCGATCGCAAACGGGGCGACCTAGAGGCTAGAGGGGACAAACCCGTGCAGAACAAGTACAGGCAAGCTGATTTTTGTTCACAAGCAACCTGAATACCTCACAGAAGCCAACGCTGACAACTCTTGCAAGGTGGTAAGCATCTGGCAGCAGGAGTTCTTTTAGCAGGGAGGAGGCCTGAACGAAAGATGTCTTGCACCATTGCAGCAATATGGACCCAAATGTGATCCTCGCGTGTGTTACCGCTTCCGGCGCGGTTGCTTACGTCGGACACTCGCTCCAGCAAGCCGGCCGCTCCATTAAGGACAGCTTAGAGCGCGCCGGGCTGCAGACCGTGCAGCATATGCAAGAGCATGGGCCACATGTCAGTTCTCCGGCCAAGAAGGAGAAGCCGGCCAAGGATGCGTGAGCTGGTGAAGGGCCAGAGGCGCTTCATTTGCGTGCACCAAGCCGTTCCAGCAGCAATACGTGGTGAGCGTGGATAGCCACTTGTCGTGCTGGGCCTTGGGACTGGATGAGCTCGTCGTCGTTAGCAGGACAAGGCCCAGCACGACATCGTGTGGCCATCCCCACCCACCATGTATTGCTGCTGGAACGGCGTGGTACACGCTAATGAAGCGTCTCTGGCCCTTCACCCGCTCACGCATCCTTGGCCGACTTCTCCTTCTTGGCCGGAGAACTGAAATGTGGCCCGTGTTCTTGCATACGGTATGCTGCACGGTCTGCACGGTCTGCAGCCCGGCGCGCTCCAAGCTGTCCTTGACGGAGCGGCCGGCTTGCTGGAGCGCGTGCCCCACGTAAGCAGCTGCGCCAGCAGCTGTAACACATGCAAGGACCATACTTGGGTCCATATTGCTGCGTTGGAGCAATGAAACTTTTCTCCTCCGGCATGGCTGTGTCCGTGCCGGAGACCAACCCAGAGGAGGGCCCGGCGGGCCAGAGCAGGGGCCGCTGCTTGTATACCTACTGACCTACGTAGTAGAGGACTGATGCAACGTAGCGACGTGTGCTGGTGAACGAACGGACAAGTACTTGAGTATGCGCCAGTTCATTGCGGTTTGGAAAGGTTGGAATGCATGGGGATTCTGAGAGTTTGACGTGCGTACGGGAGTCGGTTCCATGATACAGTCGTACTGTAAAGCTGTCTCGGCCGCGCGAACCGGCGGCGACACCGAGGCAACAGCACGGATGCCGGAGGCGCCGGCGCCGGAAGGGCCGAGCGATCCTGCGCGGAGGGGAGATTAGCCGAAAAAGAGGGGCGGGAAAGAAGGGCGGGCACTTGAGTGAGAACGTTAGAAGTAACGTTAAAAGCTCTCACTATGAAGGCGGAATGAAGAAGAGAGAGGAGGCTGGCGCCAAAGAGAGCCAGCCTGTACGACTTCCTCATGGAAGCTCGCTTAGAGGCTTCATTCCCTCCGGCCCCTTCGGGGCCTCCGGTCCTCCGCCTCTAACCCCACTTCCATGATACAGTCGTACTGTAAAGCTGTCTCCCTTTGGCGCCATTAGGCCGCTGACAGCTGACAAGGAAGTGGGACAAGGGGACGACAGGCCACAGGAGGAGGGCCTTACAAGCGGAAAAACGAAGAGATACCTCACCTCCAGCGAGGCCCATAGCGCGGGTGACACCGAGGGTGTCCTCGAGGGTGGGGCGTGTGTAGTGACCGACCATAGTGGCGGGCTTCCAGCGGCCATGCACCTGCCGCAGGGACGCCGGAACTCCCGCGTCAGCCGCGGCGCTGTTGCCACCAATGCGCATCGAGTGCGGCTTGATGTTGCCCGAGACGCCCGCCTCCCGCAGGCGGGCCAGGAAGTTGGAGCGGAAAGCGCCGTAAGACATGCTGAACACCGGCGAAGCCCGCGTGCCCACCAGGCGCTGCAGCCGGCCGCCGGCGGCCGTGTACTGCACCGTACGGAGCAGCGGCCCGACGTCCTCATCGGCCGCCGCCGGAAGGCGGCGGTAGGCGCCTTGGCGCAGCAGCCGCTCCGTGAGCGCCACGGGGCAGAAACCGCCTAGGTGGGGCAGCCGGGCGATGTGCACCCACTGACCGTCCATGGCCACGTCGGTCTTGGACCGGGGGATGAAAATGGCCATGTGGCGGGGCGTGATGAGCAGCAGGTCGGCGTGAACGCTGACCTCCGCCATGTCGTCAAACCGCAGGAAACCGTAGAACATGAGGGCCACGGTCGTGGCCATCATGAGGCGCAGCAGCGGGGCGCCGGGCCCGGCGTGGGCGCACAGGACCGCCGCCAGGTCGGCGGCGGACATGGCCTCCCGGTGCAAGCGCTGCACCTGCAGCCGCCGGGCCGCGGTGGCGCGCACGTTTGCGCAGCTTTCCGCTGCGGCTGGGTTGGGCAGGCCCGCCAGGCTGTAGTGGAAGGCGATGGCCTTGCCAGCTACGTCGACTCGGCTAGGGCCGGACCCGTCCGCGGTGGCCGAGTTGAGGACCGATTGCAGATAGAGGGCGACCAGCTGCGGCGAGGCGGCGTAGGGTGGGACCGGCGGGGCGCGCCGCCGGCACCAGGCCAGGAAGCTGCGCCACGGGCCGCCATACTGGCTGTGCGTCGCCGGCCGCCGAGACAGCGGTGCCTCCTCGGCCAGCTGCGCGGCCAGCGCCTGGCACTCCGTGTCCGCGGCGTGGCTACCGGGCAGCAGCGCCCGCGCCCGCAGGCCTAGTTCTGCGAGGGGGAGCAGGGGTCGGCGGGGACCCGCAGGGGGGATGGTGAGGGCCATCAGCAGCAAACAACAACACAGCCTCAGAACGGAGCCACCGCAACCAAAGCGCAGCCAACAAGCTAACTCGAACGCCGACGGCCCGACACGGCGAGCCGAACACCACGAGCAACCCGCACGCCACGCGTGACGCCCCGGCGAGACGAGCGGCCCACGCCACGAAGCACCAGCGCCCGGGGCGCCGCCAAAGGCGCCACCGCGCCAGCGGCCAAGCCGCCAGCCGGCGGCGCCGCCAAAACCACGGCGGCGGGCCGAGGGCCGGCGGCCGCGCGAACCGGCGGCGACACCGAGGCAACAGCACGGATGCCGGAGGCGCCGGCGCCGGAAGGGCCGAGCGATCCTGCGCGGAGGGGAGATTAGCCGAAAAAGAGGGGCGGGAAAGAAGGGCGGGCACTTGAGTGAGAACGTTAGAAGTAACGTTAAAAGCTCTCACTATGAAGGCGGAATGAAGAAGAGAGAGGAGGCTGGCGCCAAAGAGAGCCAGCCTGTACGACTTCCTCATGGAAGCTCGCTTAGAGGCTTCATTCCCTCCGGCCCCTTCGGGGCCTCCGGTCCTCCGCCTCTAACCCCACGTAGTGATGACAGATGAAAGGGGGCCCAGCAGGTTTTAGCTGCGAGAGGCCGTGCAGCTGGCCGGCACCAGTCTTATACGGTAACCTACCGACTTACAGTGGCGGAAAATGTGGCGCACTGCTCTATGGTGGCAAACAGCACGCCTGTCGCATTGGTGGACAAGTATTCGCTACGTACGGCCTTGCAACCTGTGCTGTGTGCGTGCCAGGCAGCGTGATGGGGCTGTAGCACCTGTGGTGTGCATGGGTGTTGCAGTGCAGCTGTGCAGGCTAGCTGTCGGCCTCCGCTGTAACAGCCGGTTGATGAGCTGATCAGAAGGAGCCGGGCTGACAGGGAAGGGACGGAATCGACACGAACATCCGAGAGCAGGGGTGGCCGAGGGCAAATACACGCAGGGGTTCACCTGCTGACACGACAGGAAGCCCAACGGCCAGCGAGCGCGTGGCGACGCGCACCACAACAGGCAGGCACTGCCCAGCACCAAAACGCGCAATCTGGCCTTGGCGTTGCAAATTGAATGTTGGGGTCTGGTTGTCCGCTGCACACTACGGGACTACGCCAACCTGCCCCTGCCCCTGTCCCATCGCTTGGTTTTCACACCCCCCACGAGCCACGTACGGTATGCGAGCAACACACTATGTCAAACCTGCCTCTCGCACCACCATCGTGATTAATGACGAGTGTTGCGGAACTAATGCGTACGCAGACCAGAGCGGATGGCGGAGTGGGCTTGCGTTCATGATTCACCCGAGGTCAGGCCGGGCCGGCAGATGCGGCCCCGGTGACATTCCACATTTGTAGGCAGGCGGCCAGGCCAGCGCTCGTATCTTCCTTCGTTCGGAACGAAATTTGCCCAAGAAGGCCTCTGGCGGACGAAATTTTTTTGATTTTGACTTGGAATTTCGGCCAAAACGCACGGGCTCTTGGGGGGTCTTTCGGCAAACAGACGAAGACATTTTTGGGATTTCGGCCACTTTTTACCAAGGACAGGGGGTTCCAGCGGCTACTCCACGGCCGAAACCTGCGTGGCGTATGGTAAGAAGGCTCAAAGGGCTGTATCTATGGGTGTTGACGGCGGGAGACAGGGTTTCCCCTGGCGGGAGAGTGAGGTTGGGTCGGCGGGAAGCAGGGAACGTGTCGTGTCGGTGTCGACATCGTGCGGGTCGGGGGCGGAGCCCCCGGAAAAATTTTGGGGGTGAACGAAGCGGCGGCAGCCTGTTTCGTCAACTAAACGAAGCCATTTTAAGGAATTCGGCCACTGACGCCGCCCCTGCCTTCGTAAGATACGCGCGCTGGGCCAGGCAGGCAGCACGCACGCGTGTACGTGTGTGCGTCTTGTTGGCTGCTGCTGCTGCTGCTGCACATGCTGCTGCTCAAGTTTTGTGCCCCTGCGCACCGCAGTGGGCTTGCATGATGGCTCTTCACGGGATTAGCATGGCTATTGAGGGGGGGCTGCGCATGGCTCTCCCCCACGGACTGTTTGCGTGTCGGGCACGGTGACATGGCTGAGTACGGCATAGCGTGGCGCCCGGTACGGCAGCACGCACGCGTGTGAAGAGCGTTGCGACTTTGCCACGCGCGGCGGGACGCCGTACGCGCGGTTCTGCGTATCACCAGACCAGACCAGTTTTTTTCCCGGCGGGTGCCGTACGTTTGCATTCGGGCTTGGCATTTGCCGACGCTCACACATGCACACAATCACACACGCACACAAACACACACGCATTTCTCTCACCAAGGCGCGTGCGTGTGGTAGTGATGGAGCGGGGTTTTGGAGGGGGCTGATGCTGGTGCGTGGCGGGTGTGGAGGATACGTGCCTGCGTCGCTGTCGCCGCTGCCGCCGCCGCCGCATGGGCACAGGGGCACACGGGTTCCTGGCTTGCGTGCCTAGTATGTGGTAGTACCCACTAATGCGGTTCTCGCCCGCCACTTATCCGTACATTCGGGCTCCCTTTTCTGCCTTGCCTCGCCCTGTTTTCGCCCCTGCTTGTCACACTGTCGCCCGGCCACTGCTTTGCTGCACTCTGTCTGCATTTTCTCTGCGGTTGCCTCTGGTGCTCATCCGTGGACGCTGGCCATCTTCCTGCAGGTGCGCTGCGGCTCTGCATCGCGAGTGTGGCGTTGCGGTGTGTCTGTGTGGTGCTATCGCCTGGCGGGGCGCCCAGAGCGTGAGGAATGCGCATCAGCAAACTTCCAGCCAGCCAGCAACTTGTCGGTACAGTAACTCCGGCGTTCGACCAGCCATGCACTTCTGCTCTGCCACTGCAAACTGTCTGCCGTCTGCTTGGGATATGGGCATCAGCTGCACCCTACGGGACCTCGCCAACCTGCCTAAACCCTGTCCCATCACACACCCACTAATGCGGTGCAAGCGGAGGTGCGGTAATGCGCCATCCGTGGGCGCGGCACGCCGTGGCGACTGCCCGCTATTGACTGGGGTATTGCGCGCAGGGCTTTCGCACGTGGGTTTCGATCAGCATAGGCGCTTGGATGATGAGGTGTTGGGTCGGGCTTGAGAGCGAGAGGCCGGCGTGTGCGTGATGGCTTTAGCGGCAGTGAGCACGAGAGGAAGCTGAGAGCAAACGGACGATGGGCGGGAGTGCCCCGCGCGGAAAGGCATGTACATTAGCCTGCCATAACCAGCGGGGAGGGGTGTGAGTTTGTGGGCACAGTGTGGTGGTGGGGGGCCGTAGGTGCAGGGGGGTGGTTCGGTGTGGGTCGCGACGCGTGCACTGCTCCTCTTCATGCACGGTGACAATGCCTGGCTGACATGGCTACAGATGCGCGCATCCGCGTTGTGGCATGGCTGTGTACCAAGTTGTAAAGCACTGCTGTGCTGCTGGTGCTGCTGTCGTTGCTGGGGTGGGGGCGCACTTGAATCTTTTTTTTGGGGGGGGGGGGGGGGGCGCAGCCCATCGGCCCATCGGCCTGATCGCGAGCAAATGGGCGGAAACGCGACCTAGACGGGACAAACCCGTGCAGAACAAGTAAAAGCAAGCTGATTTATGTTCACAAGCAAGCTGAATACCTCACAGAAGCCAACGCTGACAACTCTTGCAAGGTGGTAAGCATCTGGCAGCAGGAGTTCTTTTAGCAGGGAGGAGGCCTGAACGAAAGATCTCTTGCACCATTGCAGCAATATGGACCCAAACGTGATCCTCGCGTGTGTTACCGCTTCCGGCGCGGTTGCTTACGTCGGACACTCGCTCCAGCAAGCCGGCCGCTCCATTAAGGACGGCTTGGAGCGCGCCGGACTGCAGACCGTGCAGCATATGCAAGAGCATGGGCCACATGTCAGTTCTCCGGCCAAGAAAGAGAAGCCGGCCAAGGATGCGTGAGCTCGTGAAGGGCCAGAGGCGCTTCATTTGCGTGCACCAAGCCGTTCCAGCAGCAATACGTGGTGAGCGTGGATAGCCACTTGTCGTGCTGGGCCTTGGGACTGGATGAGCTCGTCGTCGTTAGCAGGACAAGGCCCAGCACGACATCGTGTGGCCATCACCACCCACCTTGTATTGGTGCTGGAACGGCGTGGTACACGCAAATGAAGCGTCTCTGGCCCTTCACCCGCTCACGCATCCTTGGCCGACTTCTCCTTCTTGGCCGGAGAACTGAAATGTGGCCCATGCTCTTGCATATGCTGCACGGTCTGCAGCCCGGCGCGCTCTAAGCTGTCCTTAACGAAGCGGCCGGCTTGCTGGAGCGAGTGCCCCACGTAAGCAGCTGCGCCAGCAGCTGTAACACATGCAAGGACCATGCTTGGGTCCATATTGCTGCGATGGAGCAAGGAAATGTTTCTACTCGGGCATGGCTGCCCGTGCGGAAGACCAACCCAGAGCAGGGCCAGGCGGGCCAGAGCAGGGGCCGCTACGTGAACACCTAGAGGACTGATGTATTGTAGAGACGTAGTGTGCTAATGAACGAATGACATAGTAATCTACGGTTGCGCCAGTTTATTATGGGAAGGATGGAATGCATGGGGATCTGAGAGTTTGACGTGCGTACGGCAGTCGGGTAGTGATGACAGATGAAAGGGGGCCCAGCAGGTTTTAGCTGCGAGAGGCCGTGCAGCTGGCCGGCACCATTCTTATAACCTACCGATTTACAGTGGCGGAAAATGTGGCGCACTGCTCTATGGTGGCAAATAGCACGCCTGTTGCATTGGTGGACATGTATTCGCTACGTAAGGCCTTGCAACCTGTGCTGTGTGCGTGCCAGGCAGCGTGATGGGGCTGTAGCACCTGTGGTGTGCATGGGTATTGCAGTGCAGCTGTAGAGGCTAGCTGTCGGCCTCCGCTGTAACAGCCGGTTGATGAGCTACTGATCAGAAGGAGCCGGGCTGACAGGGAAGGGACGGAATCGACACGAACAGCCGAGGGCAGGGGTGGCCGAGGGCAAATACACGCAGGGGTTCACCTGCTGACACGACAGGAAAGCCCAACGGCCAGCGAGCGCGTGGCGACGCGCACCACAACAGGCAGGCACTGGCCAGCACCAAAACGCGCAATCTAGCCTTGGCGTTGCAATTTGAATGTTGGGGTCTGGTTGTCCGCTGCACACTACGTCACTACGGGACTACGGTACGCCAACCTGCCCCTGCCGGCCTGCCCCTGTCCCATCGCTTGGTTTTCACACCCCCCCACGAGGCCACGAGCCATGTACCGTATGTACGGTATGCAAGCAACGCACATGCCAAACCTGCCTCTCGCACCACCATCTCGACAACACACCCGCTACGCACACGCTGTTGTTGCAACGCCCCTTCCTCGCACACATCACGCACAGTGCCCGCAAGCCCTGCTAGCCCTGCTCTCTTATCCAACGCTTGTGGGGTCCTCCTAATCCGCTCCTCCCTGTGCACACCCATCCGTCCATACACCCATCCGTGCTGCCGGCACGGCACACACACACACACACACACACAAACACGACCCCCACACACTAGGACACGCTGCCTCACACGCATTCTCTCACACGCTGCCTGCCCAATCTACTCACACGCGGCTGCCCCCAAGCCCCAAGCCCACGCCGCCTGTCCCCCCAAGAATGCCAACCGCCCCATCGCCGCTGCCGCCGCTGCTGCCCGTCAGCAGCGGCTCCCTCTCTCCGCCGCCGCCGCGGTGGCCGCTGCGGTCGCGCAGAATCTCGGGTTCCCGGTGCGCGCCGCCGCCGGAGGGCGGGACCTGCGGGTAGTTGGGCGGGTAGTTAGGCGGGTAGTTGGGCGGGTAGTTCGGCGGGCAGTTAGGCGGGTAGTTAGGTGGGTATTTGGGCGGGTAGTTAGGTGGGTAGTTGGGCGGGGTTGGGTACTCGTGAAGACACGCCTTTACGGTAACGGCAAGCGAAGTTGACCTGGCCAGACGCACACGCACACGCACACGCACACGCACACGCACACGCACACGCACACGCACACGCACACGCACACACACACACACACACACACACACACACACACACACACACAGACGCACGCACACACACACACACACACACACACACACACACACACACGCAACGCACAGACACACACATACACACACACACCCACACGCACACGCACACACACACACACACACACACACACACACGCACACACACACACACACGCAACGCACAGACACACACACTGACACACATACACACAAACACAAAGTTGCAACAATCCCCACCTGCACGATGCTTAGGTAGGTGTACCAGGCTATGCCGCACATGGTGAGCGCGATGCCGGCCAGGCGCTTCCAGGGCATAGACTCGCCGAACAGCAGGCAGCCGCCCGCCAGGATCAGGATCTAGCGGGGGTGGGGAACGGGGGAGGCGGGGGGAGCTGGGGTTGAAAGGTGGGGGCGGGAAGGCGTGTGTGTGTTTTGTGTGTGTGTGTGTATACGTGTTCGCCAAACAGCAGGCAGCCGCCCGCCAGGATCAGGATCTAGAGGGGGTGGGGGGAGAGGAGAGGGGGTGGAGGGGTGAAGCTCGAGCTTGCAACAACCCCCCACGCACCCACCCCGGCCCCTTTCATGGGCCTAACACATGCCAGCCCTGTACCGGAGAAAGCAAACCCACACGCGCCAAACCACCAAGCCCTAGCTACGCGCCACCCCCCCCTGTTACGGTTAATGTTGTAGCCGTTTCCGGAAATAAGCCCCAAACCCCACCCCATTATTATTGCGAACCTGGTTACGGTATTGAGACAAGCCGCCACTTCATCATTTGACTTTGACCCGTCACACCACGAACTCGGCACTAACATATTTTTCAAGCACATCAATTGTATGTTGTAGCCGTTTACGGAAATAAGCCCAAGACCCCACCTTACCCCATTATCATTGCGGCATTGGAGACAAGCCGTCAGTTCAGCAAATGAAGTGGCCCACAATGTTACACGCATGTGCGGGAGCCGTATGACATGAACCCCATCAACCCCGCCGCCCCCTCTTACCCTCCCTCTCCCTCCTTTTCCCCTCGTCGCATCAGCTTGGAAGCGACCCAAAACATTGCAGGTGAGGCAATGACCCATGCGCCAATGGCCCATCACGCCACAAACATGGCACTAACATGAAGCGGCTCATTGATGTTGCAGCCGTGTACAGGACGAAAGCACGCAAACCCCAACCACAAATCCAGAACTCAAATTGCAATCACATGGAGAAGCACAGCGCTGAACACAGCCCATTACGTATATATAAGCTCTCACCGTTTTGAAGTGTCCCACGATGTTGTAGGTGAGGCTGCTTGTGGCGCCGATGACCAGAAAAGTGGAGAGCGACACCAGGATGCCCAGCAGCGCGGAAATCACGATCGCTGACACGCTGCGTGTTAGTTTGTTTTGAAGAAGTAAGCAACAAGCGCAAGATAGCAGGTTATTCAGAGGTACATAGGTGCATGGGTGTGGTGCGAGGAAAGGAAGATTGGGAGATGTCTACAGGCAAGGGATGCCCGGCAGGGACCAAGTCGTGCAGCAGCACGGTGTGGGGCCCGCTGCCCCATGCACATATACACACACGCCCCCTTCCCCTCCCCCCTTCCTTAACTAATCATGAATGTAACCCCCCCCCCCGCTCTCCTCCTCGCTCTATTGCATTGGGCTTGGTTTAGTTTGGGCTGGTACCTACAAACCCCCCCACCCCCCCGCCCCCACCTGGCCAGGTTGTACGGGTAGCCCAGCACGGTGTGGGTGCCCCGCGCGGCGCCGGCGGCGGGGGGCGTCATCCCGAGGTCGTCCAGCATGGGCACCATGACCGACAGCAGCACGATGGCCTGAGGGGGAAGGGGCGGGGGTTACACGCATTAAGTTTACGAAGTGAAGTCGGGGGTTGGGTTAGTGTGTGTGTGTGTGGGGGGGGGGGGGGTTACACTCATGATTACACGGTGAAGCCAGGTACGGTAGGGGTTGCATTCATGATTAGTTAAGGAAGTGGTAGACGGTAGACCATCTTGCGGAACATCAAGCGTTACCGACAATGTAGGGGTGGGGGTGCGGGGGTGACATTCATGATTTGCAGAGAAAATTCTGCTGCTGCCGCCGTCCCAGCTGCCGCTGCCACCTGGCAACCGTCCCCGCCGCCCCGCCCCGCCCCACCGCACCCACCCGCACCGCACCCCACCCACCGCACGGCACCCGCCCGCCCCGCGCGCTCCTCGTCCCTCACACCAGCAGGCCCCAAGGGACAGACAGACCTCCAGACCCAGAGGGGAGCTTTGGGACAAGCCAATACACCCGAGCCCCCCTACCCGCCGCACACGCACGTACACACACACACACACACCACGCCACTCCGGCCCCTCACTACGGCTTCACGAAAGGACAACGAGCTGGAGCGCGGCCACCCGGACGGCCGCTCATGGCCGGCTTTGCCCTCCCTTCCCCTCCTTTCCCCTCCTTTCCCCTCCTTTCCCTCCTTTCCCCTCCTTCCCCTCCTTTCCCCTCCTTTCCCCTCCTTTCCCCACCTTTTTCCCCCTCCTTTCCCCTCCTTTCCCCTCCCTTCCCCTTCTTTCCCCTCCCTTCCCCTCCCTTCCCCTCCTTTCCCCTCCTTTCCCCCTCCTTTCCCCTCCTTTTTCCCCCTCCTTTCCCCTCCTTTCCCCTCCTTTCCCCTTCTTTCCCCTCCTTTCCCCTCCTTTCCCCTCCTTCCCCTCCTTTCCCCTCCTTTCCCCCTCCTTTCCCTCCTTTCCCTCCTTCCCCTCCTTTCCCCTCCTTTTCCCCCTCCTTTTCCCTCCTTTTCCCTCCTTTCCCCTCCTTTCCCTCCTTTTCCCCCTCCTGTTTCCCCCACCTGCGGCGTGTATGCCAGCAGCAGCTGCGAGCTGTTCGCCTGCAGCTCCTTCTGTTTGGATCCGGCCCAGATCTGGTACAGCGCCGTCACCTGTGCCGGGCAGGGGGTTCGGGTGTTTGAGTGCTGGGTGTCGGGCGTTGGGTGATAGGTGGTGGGTGTCGGGTGTTGCGATGCAGGGGACGCGGGGATGCAAGGAGGCCAGGTTGGGCGGTTGGGGCTAGGGGTACGATTCGGTCGGGTATACCCGCCCGTCACTCCGTTCTCCATAAACGGCTATCCCCCACCTACACCCACCCACACCCACACCCATACGTGCAAACCCTGTCTCCCAATCAACCTCAGCTTTACCCCGCCCCCCAACAAAAAACACCCGCCCCCGCTCACCACCACCGACGCCAGCCCAACGCCCAGGCCGACGACGTTGCTGATCGCCACGTGGTCTGTGACCGTCGCGGCGGTTACGCCAACGCACACAACCGCCACCGACGCCATGATGCGCCACGTCTGTTGGTTACAGCAGTTGCAGCGGCGGTTGCGGCGGTTGCAGGGTTATGGTTGGTGGCTGAGAATGTGGTGAGAGGGGAGAGGATCCTCATGTCATTAAGGGGCCCGAGGAGATGAGCCCTGACCGCCGTGCAACTGTTCCACGCTCCTGCACGTGCGCGTGACCCCATCCACAAACGCACATGCACACGCACACGCACACGCACACGCACACGCACACGCACACGCACACGCACACGCACACGCACACGCACACGCACACGCACACGCACACGCACGCACATGCTGACATGCACACACGCACACACGCCGACACCGTCTGGGCGGGCTTCATTTTGTTGTTTTCAACACACGCACACGCACCTGCATCTTCCGGAACAGCACGAAGTCCAGCAGCATGACCGTGGGCGCGATGGCGATCTGTGGAGGGTGGAAGGGTGGGCAAAACACAAGCGTGTGCGTGTGTGTGTGTGGGATTACGACGTAGCATGCAGGCGGAGACCGTGGAAAAGGAGGCCGGGTACTTACAGGTGCGGGATATCGCGCACACGTGTTCCCCGCGTATCCCCCTCCCTGTCCATTCCACGCCCTGTCGACACCCACATCCCGTTCACCCACACCCGAACCCAAACCCAAACCCAAACCCCAAACCCAAACCCACCCACACCCACACTCATCTGGGGGATCTCCACGGCACTCCGCTGTGCCTGCAGTCTGCTCAGGCAGTCCCCCCCCCCATCCCCATCCTCCATTCCCCCAAAACACACCCACGTTCCACGTGCACAGAACCCACAATCCCATAGAATCCAAAATCCCACAGAATCCACAGCCCCACAGCTCCCACACGCACGCACCTTGAGGATCTGGTAGAAGCCTACGGTGTTGAGCTGCAGGCTGAGGTTATTTAGGATGATGTAGCCCACGTAGCCCAGCGCCAGCGGCGCCACCGCGCCCGCCGCCAGCGACTTGGCTGTGAAGAAGCCGCTGCGCGACAGCACCAGCATGCCAGCCCAGCTGCGTTCGGTTGGGGGAGGGACAAGGCGAGGGAAGGGAATTGGTTGGAGGGACTAGTTAAGGAAGTGGGGGGAGGGAGGGAGTGGTAGACGGTAGACCATCTTGGGGAACAGGGGGGGTTGTTGGGAGAGTTGCGGTTGTGCATTGCAGTTGGGGGCGTTGCGGTGAAGAGTTGTGGTCGGGAGTTGCGGTCGGGAGCTGGGGATCATCATACGTTGACTGGCATCGGGCTCCCACTCTTGCCCACACCCTTGCCTACATGCCACCTTCGCCCCCTCCCCCCGCCCCCGCCCCCGCCCCCGCGCCTTTGCCACCTCCCGCTCCCCCTCCCCTGTGCCACCTCCCCCTCCCCCGCCCCCTTTGCCCGCTCCCACTCCCCCTCCCCCTTTGCCCGCTCCCATTCC
>NC_057018.1:1176196-1199239 GCF_000002595.2 Chlamydomonas reinhardtii | reverse complement strand
CCCACCTGCGCAGCTGACGCCCCAGGCCCCGCCCCCGCGCGCGCACGCATGCGTCACAGCCCAAAGTACCATCGCTCAGCGGCCGCATTTCTCCGGAATTCGATGACCACGCGCACACCACTTGCCCCCGCCCCAATCCTTCATATGCCGACCTGTGCCCTCCAACCCCCATCAGCGCCCTCACCCCATCAGCGCCCTCACCCATCAGTGCCCTCGTTCTCCCTCCTTCCCCCCATCAGGGCCGCGTTCCCTCGCCCCATCAGCGCCCTCCCCTCTTCTTCCTGTCCCCCTCAGCGCCCTCCCCTCTCCTTTCTGCTCCCGTCAGCGTCCTCCCCTCTCCTTTCTGCCCCAGTCAGCGCCTTCCCCTCTCCTTCCTCCCCTCACCAGCGTCATACCCTCTCCCGCCTCCCCCCATCAACACCCTCCCCTCCTCCTCTTCCCATCAGGCCTTCCTCTCTTTTTCTCCCCCCATCAGCGCCCTCCCCTCTCGTTTTCCCCCCATCAGCGCCCCCCCCTCCTCCTCTCCCCATCAGCGCCCTCCCCTCTCTCCTCCCTCCCCCCATCAACACCCCCCCTCTCCCTCCTCCCCCCCATCAGCGCCTTCCCCTCTTTTCCTCCCCTCTCCCTCCTCCCCCCATCAGCGCCCTCCCTCCTGCTTGGCCCCAAGCGCGCCCTTGCACCTCTTCCTTCGCCTCTGTCCCGCAGGCGGCCACCCTCACCTCGTCTTCCTCCGCCTCCTCCTGCTCCATCAGCGCCTCCCTGTCCGATGCCTCCCCATTGCCCCTCCCCGGAGCCACTGCCCCGTCCAGTGCCCCTCCCCTCCCCGGTGTTCCTCCCCGGTGCCCCTCCCCGTCCAGTGCCCGTCCCCTGTGCGCTCCCCCCCCCCTGTGCCCCCCCCCCCCTGGTGCCCCTCTCCAGCGCCCTTCCCCCAATCATTTCCCCCATTCCCGTTCCCGTCCCCATCCATGTGCCCCATCCCGTACCCCCATCCCCGTCCCTGGCCCACATCCCTGTCCCTGGGCCCCGTCCCTGGCCCCCATCCCCGTCCCCATCCCCGTCCCTGTCCCCTCCCTCAGGCCTCAGCCCTCACCCGGGGGCCCCCATTGCATTTCTGGGTTGGGCGGTGATTCCTTGACTGCCGGGGCCTACCTCTTGGGGCTCGAGCGAGTAACCTCCCCCCCCCCCTTCGATACGCGGTCATCGGTACGCGCGCCCCTACGCCTGCTTCTCTGTACCATCTTTGCAAGCCCCCTGCGTTCCGATGCAAGTTGTCCGTGGCTACCCATCCCCAACACCCCAGCCCACGCCTGCATACCCGCACAGCACACCCCTGCCCACCCTGCAACCCACACGCCGTGCACACCTGTACCACATACGCCCATACCTCCCTCCCTCCCTCCCTCCCTCGACCATCCTTTTCGTCAGCCCTCCTCCACACGCACGCTCCACATTTCCTCTACGCGCACACGCCCAATCACACGCCCCCCCCCACACCCACCGATAGGTCGTGAGCACCGTCGAGGCACAGCCACGCACGTGCGCTACACCCACATCGGCACCCAAACACGCCCTCGCACCCACACACGCCCGGCCCCCCACACACACCCACCGATAGGTCGTGAGCACCAGCTTGTTCGCGAACACGATTGACACAGCACTGAAGACTGCGAGTGAGATAGGAAGGGGGAAAGGCGCGTGGGCGAGGGTGGTGAGGGAAGGGCAGCGGTTGTGGAAAGACACGTTGAGCTGTGTGACATCGGAGGCCCCCGCCTCACAAGCAGGAAGTGCCCGCATTGTGTCGCTGAAGTGGTTACCAACGGCTCGCCAGCATGTTTACAGGCAGAATGTTTGAGGGGAGTCGCGAATGTAGGTTCCAAGCGATAGGTGAGAGGCAGGTGGGGCGAGGATCCATGGGCGCAAGCGTGGATGCCCGCGATTGAACGCGTGCAAGTCGGCGCATTCGTGTACATGCATGTAGCCCCAAGCTATGAGCACTATCCTTGGCATCACGTCGTTCAGCGCATGGACGCGCCGGTGGGCTGTGTTGGGGGTTGATTTCTGTGCGGGGCGCTGCCCGCGTGCCAAGTTGGGCGGGAGCCCGCGCCGCTTGAAAGCTGCAAACGACTGTTGCTCGGTTTCACAAACTGACACCCACGCGCGATCCTCACCATTTAGAAAGATGTAGAACAGTTTCATAACTGAAGACGGCCCAACAGCCTTTGGCTCTGCGCCCATCTTGCCCGATGTTGCGTCCTCAGTCTCCGATGGCTCCAACAATTGTTGTTTGGGTTGCGAATCAATTTTTCTGGGCTTAATCTACGCCTCGGAACAAATCACTCGCTCCGGCTCGAGGCCGCGTAACTGCTGCACGCACGCGAGCACCTACTGCGCACTGTTCTTGGTAAGCTTCATGCAGACGCAAAGAAGTACGTGCAAGTAATGAAAGATAGTCGGTCTATGCTGCTTATCATGCGCGAGAATCCAGACGAGCTTGGAAAGGCGCGAAAGCAGGAAACTAGCAGAGGTGCGAGGCAGGGCCTTCAAGCTCAAGGATAAACAGTGAATTAACTTTGAATGCGCATGGATCACGCAAAACCAAAAGTGTGCGATTGCGTCTGGCATGCTGTCAGGGCATCTGGGCAAGCGTTCCCGCCTTCGAGGCGCCCTACCTCTGCGCCTACCTCTAGCCCCGCCCCTGGAGCCCAACACCCCCGCGCCCCACTCGACGGCATCCCTCAATTTTATCCTCATGCAGCCAGGTGCTGGCGGCATTTCTTCAGTCCCCGAATCTTTCGGTCCCGCTAAAGTCCCCGCTGATCACCCGGTCCAGCAGGGGAGCCCAACACCCCCTGCGGTCCAGCCCCAGCCGCTGCCCCGTGGCCCGGCCCGGAGCCCCATTTCCTATTCTGCAACATTGTCCATCCGACCGTGGTCTCTGAATAAGATATTATAATCTAACCAATGGTGCAGCACACTTGCCGTAGATACGCCGAGTTCCATATCCAAGAGCCTGCCTGAAGCGGTGCGCACACACCCACATTCTACCTGCAGGGGAACCCCTGTCTACCTGCTCTTGCCAAATAACCACGGTCCACGTTGCTCCCCCAAGTGAAAGGTGTAGGCCTCGGCGCCTCAGCCGCGTCCGCTCCCTTGAACCCTGGCACTGTTCACCGCTACTTAGGTCCAGGCGGACGGAGGCCACCGCTTATAAGCCCATGGTACCGTATGCCCAACACGGCCTGCCGGGTGTTTTGCGGCTGCTTTCCTGTGATCGCCCGCACGGCCTTCCGCCTCCTGTCTCCCATCTTCCTTTAGTGCGCATTCGTCTAGATGGGCAGGGCTGGCGCCGCCAATGCTGCGATGGGATGGAAGCTAGCTTGCCTGCCTGCCGTCGTGCAGCCCCGCCCCTCCGCACCTCGACCCCTGAGGCCTGGCAACTCGTCGGTACAGTAACTCCGGCGTTAGACCAGCCGCGCACTCTTGCCCTGCCTCTGCCAGCTGTTTGCCATTTGTTGGGTATGGGGATTAGCTGCGCCCTAAGGGACCTTACCAACCTGCCTTGCCACTGTCCCATCACACACCCTGAGGCCTGAGGGACCAAGTGAGGGACTGCGAGCATACAGGACCCGCTGGCCTGGTCGTATTGTTGAATGTGCGGAGAGCCACCTTAATAAAACAGCTAGATGGGGCGTCTGGGTGGTGGCAAGGTCGCTGGGCGGTGACCGGCCGACCGGGGACAAGGCACGCCTCCATGCACACGTAGGGTATGTGTCGCTGCATCGGCAGGCTGGCTCGCGTGACAGGTTGCCTCAAATCTTTTCACACTATCGGTTTGTTACGAGTATAGCGCAACCTACCTGGCCGAGCAGCGTGCACAGTTCACGGTGGTCTAGTTCTAGACGGGCTCGCTGTATTTGTTTTTACACCGCTTGTTAGGCACAAAAAAATCAAGCAGACGTAGTGAGGCCAACACAAATCCCCTACAAAAAGACAAACCCACACGCGAGTGCGACCTTCTTGCTGTCACATAGCGTTCGCGCAGCTCGTGCAGCTCTACCATGGGACAAGTGAGATAATGTATCGCTTGATGGCTCTCGTTTTGGGTAGGATGCTCAACGTTCTGGAACATCGCAGGCCGCGAGCGGGGGCCTCACGCAAGGAGACGTGGATGAAGTCATAGCTGCCTCTAAAGGCGTATGTAAGTCATCCTTGTGCAGCGAAATGTCACGGCGTGGGCCTGAGTCGCGGTGCACGGTTCTCGGTGCCATCCTCAAGCCTGTGCGGACCCGGCGCGCCCGTCCTTCCACGTTACTGCTCTCTTTCTCGCTGGCATGCTCACTCGCAGTCAACCAGGCTGAGATAGAGGCGCTGTACAAGCGCTTCCGGGCGCTGGACCGGGGGCGCAAGGGCTACATATCCCCGGAGGAGTTCCTCAGGTGCGGCGGAATGATATCATGGTCATCGGCGCCTGATGTCGTGGCCGTGGTTGTGGTGTTGTGTTATGGGCTGTACTAGGGCAACTGTCTCGATCCTCCGACCAACACCATGGCTTCGACTCAATGGGGCGGAGGGGTGGGGTTTGCTGGGTTGCGTTGGCACGGTGAAGCTTCGCCGCGTGCAATGGGCACACTGGCGGGGGCGAAGGGGGCAGGCCCATGCCGCTGGCAACGACGGGAAAGGAATGGAGGGATTGTAAAAACCAGTTCAAACTACTTACTAAGCCAAACCAGGCTAAACTAACGGGGGTGGTAGCCGTCCATGGAGAGCGGAGTGATGAAATCAAAAGGGGAGGGATCCACCCATACGGTACGCATGAGCGCCAGCAGTCGTGGCAAGTTGTACGGACTAGGACGATTGAGGGGGCAGGCGGGGCAGCGCGGTCGTGCGATCGCGCCTGTGCCGTCCGCAACACTCGTAGCGCCGGGATCCGGCGAGTGGCCGGGTGGGCGGCAGGGGGTGGCTGGGTTGGCAGCAGGCAGGGGTGACACGCGGCGGGGCGTTAAAACAGCGGCGAGGCAGCCTTGGCATGGCCGCCCCAGCACCACGCCAACCCCATGCCAGCCCCACGCCAACCCCATGCCGACCCCCCACCCACCCCCCGGCTCCACGCCTCCACCCCTGGACTCTTGTGACCTATTTCGTTGGGCTCGGGCACAGAACCCCTCCCCCAACGGAATGAACTACCGTTCCCCCCACGCACACGCACGCATACATGTGTGAGTTCCGACGTCATTTTGTTGTGTTTTATACGCACACATACACACACATATACACACTGTCTAACGCGTAATGTTTTCCTTGTGCTCCTTGACACACACACACACACACACACACACACACACACACACACACACACACACACACACACACACACACACACACACACACACGTGCGCGCAGTATCCCCGAGCTGTCCATCAACCCGCTGGCCCAGCGCCTGGTGCGCTCCGCCGAGTGCCCCAACTTCCGCGACTTTGTCAGGCTGGTGGCGCCCTTCAGCCCGCGCGCCTCGCGAGACGACCGCCTGGCCTTCATCTTCCAGGTGGGCTCGGGCGGGCTCGGCTCGGCTTGATGGGCTAGGTGGGCTAGTTGGGCTAGGGGGGCTCCATGCGTGCTAGCCTGGGCTCCTGGCTTGGGCGTGACTTTGTTTCTCGTTTCTCGGGAGGCAGCTACGGTACTTATCAGCCACATGCTTCCCTTGCCCTGTCCCGTCGTTCTCCAGGTGAGCTAAGCAGCTCGGCGGCTGGGTGGCTGGGTGGCTCAGGACTCAGGGCTTTTTAGGTTTGTGGGATCTGCCTTGGGCTGTTTCTTGGGTGACATTTGGTTGGTGCTTCAAGGGTCACCCCGGCGGCGACGTCAAGCTCTCACGAGGCAGGAATTGCACGCAAACGCAAAGGCCACAAACGCAAAGGCCACAAATATCATGCGCACCACCACGTTTTAAACCACACGCAGTCAGTTTTCATTCCGGGTTCCGGGGTTGGAACATCCACTTACCCCCGCTACCCCACCCCCGCTTTTCCAAACATCCCTGCAACCCCCCCTCCAACGCATACCCCTGACACGACCGGCTCCACACCTCAGGTGTACGACGTGGACGGCGATGGTGGGTGTCGTACACGTGTGGCGTGGCTGCCGTGTGGTGTGTTTGCCGTACAAGCACGTGCGCGTCCGGCCCGTGTGTGTACGCGGAGGGATGTATGTTTGTTTGCGACACACTGTGTGTTTGTGTGCACGTACGGACGGTGTTGGTGAAAACTCCTGTACCCCATGCGCTCACTCACTTGCAACTCCTTGCAACAAGCACACGCTCTCCATCACCCACACGCTCCCCCTATCTGGCAACTCCCCCCTTTCCCCACTTCACTCTCACCCCCCACCTCACCCCCCCCCTGCAGGCTACATCTCTCGGGAAGACATGGCCATGATGCTCAAACAGCTGGCGGGCAGCAGCCTGGGAGAGGAGGACACACACGAAATCATCAGCCGCGTGCTAGCGCAGGTGTGTGAGGGGTTTGGGGGTGGGGGGGTGGGAGGGGTCGTGGGTTTTGGGTTTTGGGGCTGGGGCTGGGGGAGAGGAGGACACGCACGAGGTCATCAGCCGCGTGCTTGCGCAGGTGTGTGTGAGTGGGGTTGATGTTGGGGGGGGGGGGGGTTAGCGGGGGTTGGGGGTTTTAGAGGGTGGAGAGAGGTTGCAAAGATTGGTACAGAGAAGTTCTGGGGGTTGGGGTTTGGGGTTCTGGAGAGTTGCAGCGGCCGCAGACAGGCAGGACACACGCGACGTTGGTGTCAGACGGTGCCGGCACATGTGTGTGGCACGGCCGGGGGGAGCGGGTGACTGGGGGTTTTTGGGGGGGGGAGCGTGGGGAGGGGGGGGGGGAGCGTGGGGTTGGACCTGCGCTATGCGGGGGTAGTCGTGGTGGGGGCGAGCGCATGCCCTTCCCTTTCCCCGGTGTCCTTGGTGCGTCGCCTCGGCTTTGCAGCTCCCATACATTCCCCACGCACACCATCGGGCGGGCTTTCGTTTGGTTTTGTAACACCATCGGAAACCGGCCGTTCTCCACCTTCTCCCTGTCCCATTTCCCTGTCCCCCTTCCCATTCATTCCCCCCTCCCCTACACTTCTTTGTACCAATCCTTGCACCCCCCCCGGGGGTAACGCTTCATGTTCCGCAAGATGGTCTACCGTCTACCACTTCCTTAACTAATCATGAATGTAACCCCCCCTCCTCCTCCCTAATTCTCACAGGTGGGCGCCGCCACCGGCTCTTCGCTGGAGCGGCTGGACCTACCCGCCTTCAGGCGCGCGCTGGCGGGCGCCGACCTGTCCAACATGGTGGTGGAGGTGGGCGTGGACCTCTAGTGCAGCAGGAATGGAGGCGGAATGTAGCAGGAGGAGGAGGCTGTAGCAGCAGCAGGAGGCTGTAGCAGCAGCAGGAGCCTGTGGCAGGGGTGGCAGGCGGAGGTGGAGATCGTGGCAGGGATGGTCGCGCGTGTGGCAGCGTGTGTCGTGGAGAGATTGCACCAGCCGGTGCTGTGTGTGGCGGGATAAGCCAAGTGGCGGGATAAGCCAAGTTCTTGTCAACACGGGTTCCAAAAGTAAGCCACGCATGAGACGCGGGGTATTGAGGCGCCCGCCGGCTGCCAGGCCACTGCTAGATACCGGTACGGGTGGTTGGTACCGTAGTCATTGCCAAAGCCCAGGGGGCATTTGCCATAGGATACGTGCTGGCTGAATTTCGGTGGGTGGGGGCGATGGGGCAGGGTACAGGGGCAGTCCCATAGCGTGCAGCGGGTTCCCCTAGACCTCGAAGTTATATTTGCAATGCCAAGGCAGGAGGCAGGGGCGTGGCTGGTACAACGGCGGAGTTACTAGAGAAATGTAAGCTAGTGTGGCGAGAGTTACTGTACGGTACCGAGACATCGCTGACTTGCTGGCGGGAACAGGCGACGACAAGAACGTGCGACCAGCAGGTTGCTGCGTCCAGGCCTGGGCTTACGATGTGCCGAGGGTCTGTGCGTCGATGTCGCATCGGGGGTCAGGGGGCGGTGTTGCGGTGTCTAGCGGTGTGTCGGCTGCACCATCAAGAATTCAAGATCTCTTCGACAATTGTCTGGTCGGCAATGCACCCCGGGTCTGGGAACGTCGGGAGCTCGCCGGCCGTGGGGGGGTTGGGTGTCGGATAGGCATTACCGCATCAGGTTAGGCGGGTGAATGAGGTTGTATGAAGCATTGATGGGGTGGTGGCGTGATGAGCGGTGGGCGTGGAATTGTCATCAGGAGTTGAGCAGAAGGCGAGGAGATCCCTGATTGGCCATTGTTGAGGACTTGAGGACAGCCACTGAGGGCAACATGGCATCGGCGCGTCGCTTGCTTCAAGTCCCCGTTTTGCGAAAACGCAGAGCGCAGCTGAGGGAAGCGTACGGGGACTGGGATGGGGAGGGGTGGGGAAGATGGGGGGTGGTGGGCGCGGCTGTCAAACGTGTGACCGTCCGTAGCATCTATCGCGCAGGAGTGCGTGAGTGTAGTCAGCTTGACGACATGATAATGTATGGCGTGAAGGGCCTTGCCGAAGGCAACTCCAAAGCCCTGCTCGGACGCGGACATGTACCGCGTGGGCATGCGAGCGAGCAAAGAAAGGAGCCGGCGCGGTTTGAAGGCGACAGGGGCACACCACAAGCCGCATTGCCTACAGCGACTGTTTTCGGGATGTGTGTGGGCGAATAAACAAAGTGCGCGCTGGTCATTGACAGGTTGCGCGTCAACCCGGTGCGGGGTCGGGGCAGTTGATGACCTGGCGCGCCCCATCGCGCCCGGCCCCCCGCGCCTACAAATGCCACGCCGCTGATTGTCATGAAGTCGAGCCACGACAACTCTAAAGCTCACGCTTCGCATAAGACTAAGCCCCTAAGTGCATTCTGTTCTTGCCGCTGAAGTCGACGATTGGCTCCATAACGGTCGCCAACTTTCCTGCCCCGCGCTGTAAGTGCCTGCCGACACCTCTCATGCATCAGAAACGCTATCTTGTATATCTTGGCGCTCATCTGTTGAGCTTTCGTGCGCGCAACCACAGGTCGCTCCTTCTGCGCCCCGCGCGCTGTGCTCCTCGCGGCTTGAACGCACCTCAAGCGGGCTCGGCGAATTCTCTCTGGGCTACTCCCTGCTTGGAGTTCTATCTCGCTGCTTTGCGAGCTCGCATTTGGCGGACTGCCGGTGTCTCTGCCCGGCTGACAAGGACAGGCGTCGCTAACGAGTTGCGGTGCTTTGCTGTCTCGCACTAGCTCGCTATCCATGGCCACGAAGGTAAGATTGGTGCATATGCAGACCACTTGCAGTCCAATGCACTTGAAACTACTCAGCGGCGAGCTGGCACTTTTGAGCGATGGCGCGACACGCGACGGTGCAACCGCCACGACGAAGGCCAACGTCAGAGCCTACGCGAGAACCTACGCGAAGCACACACTCCAGCTGCTCCCAGATCCCCGCTAGCGCTCGCAGTTGGCGCACCTCAGCAGCCGCACCTGCCACACCTACCGCTTTCCTCTGCCCCGCCCCTCCCTCTCGCGCGTCCCACGCCGTCTCCTCACCCGCTGCCCGCTCCCCCTGTCTGCTCCCCTACATTTACCCAACCTACCTCGCAACAGGCAATCGAGCTGCCGACCGCGGCCACCTCTGAAAAGGCCTCGGGGGCCGGCGGCGCCGCGGCCGTCTTTTTCATCCCCAAGAGCGTCATCACCGAGCTCTACACGAGTGGCATCAGCGTCGGGACGGCCAACACCGTCACCAACCCGCTCGGTAAGCCATTCAATCTTCCCTCTCCCTCGCTCTTAGCAGGGTGGTGCCACACCCCTCCCATACACCCACCCTCCCCCACCCCTAGTTCTCCTCCCCTTCCCTCCCCTCCCCTTTCCCATCCCCTTACCGTCCTTAACTAATCATGAATGTAATCCCCTTACCGTACTCCCCATCGTGTGCCTTTCTTCTTCCTCCTCCCCAGATGTGATCAAGGTGCGGCTGCAGCTTGCTCGCAACCAGCTGGCGGCTGGAGTCAAGCCACCAGGCATGGTGAGTTGCCGGCTTGCCGCTGCATCAAAAGTTGCGTGGTTAGCACAAACTATGTACGTATGCCTCCGAAAGGGCAGCGCAATTTTGTGCGCATGCGCGACGCTCAGCGGTTTTGGCTGCGCAACGTGTGTTTGAGGTTTGCGCATGTCCAGTACCGAGTCAGGGATTCGTCAGTGGCATCCAAAACGCCGGGAGGGTGCGCGGTGCGCCGGTGCCCCTGCGAGCCCGCCGTGACACCACCTGCCATCCGCTCCCCATTCTCTTTCCCCTGGAACCGCAAAACGCCCCCCACCCCAACACTTGACCCAGCCCACCCCACCCCCTCTTGCGTCCCGTGTTTCCCTCACCTCCGCCTCCCTCACCTCCGCCTCCACCTCCGCAGATCGCCACGGGCATCAACGTGGTCCGCACCGAGGGCGTCGGGGCCCTGTGGAGCGGCCTGGGGCCGTCCCTGGCGCGAGGCTTTTTCTTTGGAGGTGAGCGAGCGAGTCGCGAGTCGCGCGAGAGCCGTCTGTGTGGGCCATGGGCGCGTGCGCCGCCGCCGCTGCCTTGCGCGTAACATTGCTTCGTTCCGTTCGCTAGCAAATCGTTTATTCCATGTTGGTCGGGTCGGTCGGGTCACGGGTGCGCCCTGTCACGCACCCGCCTCCCCTCTTCTGCCATGAGAAACAGCTCAAGGGGTGTGCGTGGCGCACCGACGTTTGCAACCTGCTTTTCACCTGATCATTATTGACAGTCTGGTGCTCGCGCGACCTGCCACACGATGCACACACAGGCGCTCGCCTGGGCCTCTACACGCCCATCAAGACGGTCATCTGCGGCGAGAACTCAAAACCCAGCCTGGAGATGAAGGTGCGGGCGCTGCGTGCTTGATTGTGTGCATATCTGTTGGTGTGCTAGGAAAGCACGAAGGGAAAGAGCGTGTGTGTTGCGTGTGTGTTGGTACGTTGGAAGGAGCGCACTCAGTTACTGCACCCGCCACCAACTTCGCACCCACCCACCCACACTTGCCGAAACAGGTGCTGTCTGGTTCGCTGTCTGGCGGCTTGGCGGCGGCGGTCACCTCGCCCATTGAGCTGATCAAGGTGAGCAAACGGCCTACATCGTCTTTCCAAGATTCAGGAAAAGGAAAAGGAGAGGAGGAGCAACGAAGGGAAGATGGGCTTCGATGCAGCACAACGACGCTATGCATGTTGCTTGTCGCTGGCGGCACCTGTCGCGTGCCTCCACACCCCCAACACCAACACGGCCTCGCGGCTTCGTGCCCGGACTACCCGGACCCGAAACGTGCACGCACTCACACGCCGCACGCACATACGCAGCAGCCCCGGCCCCCGTACCGCAACCGCCCACGCGCTCCCCGTTCCCCTGTCCCACGCAGACGCGGCTGCAGGCGGCGGGCCGCGACCCCACCGTGCCCAAGACCTCGGTGGGCGTCATCCGAGCCGTCGTGGCGGCGGACGGCGTGGCGGGGCTGTGGAAGGGAGCCATGCCCGGACTGGTGAGGGCGCGCGTGCGTGGCTGCGGGCTTATGGCTGTGTGTGGTTGGGGGAGAGTGCGTGTTGGGAAGAGCACAAGGGCCGAGCTAAGAGTAATGTTTGTGTGCGGGAGTGTGTGTGGCTGTGCCTGTTGCAGTGTCGGCGGAGGGGCTGGTTGTGCGGGCGGTCCAGATGCGGGGGCTCGCTTTTAGGAAAGGGGCGGGCAAGCACGATCCAAGGGAGGTGGGGGGGTTCTGGGGTTGCCGCACGTGTGTGTGGCTTCCGCGACACACGCAGCCCACCTGTCCTGACAACGGCATGCACCCGCCGCTTCCTCCTTGCCCCTACCTCCCCTCACCCACCTCCTCCACCTTCTCTTGCCTTCCCACAAACAGATCCGCTCGGCCATCCTGACGGCGGCGCAGTGCGCCACGTACGACGAGGTGGGCGCGGGTGGCGGCGGGGGGTGGGGGGCTGGGGAGTGGGGAGGACGTGTCAGGGTACGTGTCATCAGGGTACGTGTCAGGGTACGTGTCACTGCTCGCGTTGTGACCTCCGCACGCGAGTCACGCACGCTTGCGCGCGCAGTTCTTTACACGCAAACACACACGCGACCTCGCATACCGCTACCACGCACATAAACCTCCCACGCGTCCACTCCCGTTGACTTTGGGATTGGGATGAACTAAAATCTCAACCCCCCCAAAGAAGCACGCACACAACCAAAACCACACGCGCGCGCAGGTCAAGCGCACCGTGACCGCCACCACGGGCTGGACGGACGGCGTGGAGCTGCACCTGACCAGCAGCATGATTGCCGGCCTGGTCACCACCACCATCACCAACCCCATTGACGTGATCAAGACGCGCATGTTTGTGGGTGAGTGTAACGGCCACTCGGTGTGTTGGGTGCATGTGCGCACTGATGAGGAGCTGGGCCCGGCACGTGTGTTGTGCGGGAAGTGGGGAGTGCTTGCCGCGAGCGAGCGAGCTGCTTTGCTTGAGGTTTCCTGGTGGATGGGCACATACATGCTTAGTGGGGGGGGGGCATGGGCGCGGTAGGTTTTGGCAGCATTGTGGTGGCCGCCGGGGCAGGGGAGCGGAGCTCGGGGACAGGACGGGTGGGCTTTGCCCACACGGTAACAGTAGTTCCGCACCCCAACCAACCAATCAACCAACCGCCCTAAGCAACCAACCAACCAATTCTCTCACAGGCGGCAAGTCGTACAGCGGGCCCATGGCCTGCGCCGCGCACGTGCTCAAGAGCGACGGCCTGATCGGGTTTATGAAGGTGTGTGTGAAAGTGTGTGTGCGTGTGAAAGTGTGTACGTGTAAAAGTGCGTGCGTGTGCGTGTGAAAGTGTGTGCGTGTGTGTGTGTGTATGTGTGTGTGTGTGCGTGTGTGTGTGTGTGTGTGTGTGTGTGTGTGTGTGAGAAAGTGTGTGAGAAAGTGTGTGTGCGTGTGTGCGCGCGTGTGCGTGTGTGCACGTGCATTGTGTGCCGACCGTCCTCAGTAGGTGTGAAAGCGGCGCGGACCCTGTGGCATGGGTAGCATGGGGCAGGTTCTGCGTGGGTACTGGGGTTTTTGTAAACACCAGCCCAACGTGAACCAAACCTAGCCAAAGTAGCCGAGCACAGGCGGGGAGGCACCAACACGCCGGCCTAGCGGTTTGGTGGTCCGGCGGAGGCATGCGGCCCCATCCACAGATCCGCCGGACAGGCTGCCATCCTGTTTCCCCCCTCCCCACCGCGGGCCCCTCCTGCTTGTGACCGCTCCGTACCCCCTCCCACCCCACCCCCTCCTGCTCGGCAACCCCAGGGCTGGTCCGCTTCGTACGCACGCCTGGGGCCGCACACCGTCATCATGTTCCTCACCGCGGAGCGACTGCGCAAGTACGCCGGCCTGCAGAGCCTCTAGAACCTCCCAAGTAAGGCAGGAGGCAGGGCCTCTAGCTAGAGCATTTGGAGCCTCTAGAACAGAGGCCCTGACTCTAGGCAGGGCAGCAGGATGCGTGAGAGCGTGTGTGCGCATGCGTGCTTGTGTGCATGTGTGAGTATTTGTGAATATGTGTGCGTGTCAGTGGTTGAGCGGGGCGAGCGGCGGGGGCTTGCGAGGTTTAGAAGGAAGATGGTGGTAACCGGCGGGTGCCGGCTGCTGCTGACGCCGCCGGTGCCGAGAGACCAAACGTTTGCGGGAATGGGTAGCAGCAGCAGCAGCAGCAGCAGCAACTTGCGTGACGTAACCTCAAGCATTTGAGCGGCACGCATGGTTGCATGAGTAGTAGATTTGGACGCAGTGACAAGTGACACGCCTTGCGACGCGCGCAAACACGGCGCACGGATACAGCGAGTGTGGGCAATGATGATTGTGTTGCGTGCGTGTCCTTACGTTGTGCTGGGACTTTGACAAGACATGCTGCGGTCGCGTTGCCTGCCTGATGGAATGCGAAGCACTGCGGGAGAGTTTTGGCCGGCAGGGTTTTGGGCACTGGATTGGGCACTGGATAGATATCGCTGGATAGGGAGGAGGCCCGGAGCAGCAGGTCGGGTCCAAGATTTTGCCTTGAGGTTTGTGCGTGTGTTTGCAGGCCTATCTCCCCAATGGATTCCCGTGCCCTGCGTGTTGCATGCACATACGCACGTCATGCTAAGCAAGGCGGGGGGCGGACTTGATAGCTTTGGGGTTGGGACCGTACACGGCGGCGAGCAAGCAAGGCAGATGGCGGCTCCGCGAGACACGTACGGCCGGACTCAGTAGTGGGGGCAATCGATCGCCGCAATCCCTGTACGGTATCATTGGTTAAGTAAGGTGTATCAAGCATGGGAGTAACGGTATAAACGAGCCAGCAGTTTTGTATGTATGGCACGGCCGCACGGGGGTGATGAGACGCACCACTCAGGCTCGGAAGCACACTGGCACATGTCTAGAGCCAGGGTGCAAAGCAATTGGGCAATTCGGAAGTGCCCTTATTAGCGGTGGTGTATTTGTATCGTTACTTCCAGTCCTAGTCACTTAGCCGGTCCGTGCTGCATCCCAACAAATACCTTGCCTGATTGATGAGCGACTACAGTTTTACGCTTTTGCTTCCAAGCAGCTCTTGGGATCGGGAACAGGGAGCAGTGGACGTCAAGCGTGTCAGTCAACAGCGCTCAATTGCGCGATTGGTGGCCCGCCTCTCAATCCAGTTGGTTCAGCAGCATGCTACGCGTATGTGAAGCTATGGGACAGGGATGCCTCAAACCCGGCACAACGATGCGGTCATGCGGTCACACCGACTTACTAAGCAGGACAAAGGTGAGGCCCGCCGGGGACATTTTGGCGAGGTGGGGGACGCTCTCAGGTTGCCAGCAGCATCCCGCGTGCCTCTCCCCAATGCGCACTCTGTCGTTGGCCAACACTTTTGGAACCCGGACTACTGTGCGCGAGGCTCGCCTTCGGCCTGCCTGGACGTCTGCCCACGCCGCGTTGGGATGGGTGGCCCAACCGTAGCGTGCCATTCGATCCTGGCACCGCCGATTGAATATACACTTGCGAAGAAACACACAAGCAATTCATATTGTACTGATCATAATAGCAGTTTCTTTAACCGCAATGGCGCAAATGATTGAGAAACTGGCCGGCATGTTGATTTCAACCCTATTCCTGAGGATCCAAATGCGTCCATAATAAATACTATACATGTTTGTACATTGACGCTAGGAACATGCCGCCAGTTGCGGTCAGGTGTGAGCCGACAGCTCGCAGCCAAACACGCTTTCACCCAAAGCCCTGAATATGATGATACTCCTTATGGTGACAGATACCATGTCTTGTGTATGCGACAGCGCTGGGCAAGGCCGCTGCAGCAGGCAAACGCTGCTGTGCGGATACAGGCTGGAGGCTGCACTGGCGCATTAGAAATGTGCAAAGAAAGGAAAACGCGCATTCCTTTAATTGCTGGAGCGGGGCGGCTTGCGCCCTTGCTCGCGTGCGTTCTCTTCGCCGCATCACTCGGCACCGGCGTGTTCGGTGAGCCTCGCTTGCGTGGGCCTGGTTGTTCTCTTCGCATACTAACAGCATGCTGGTAAGCGGGCACGACGCACATATTCATTTTGCATTTGCCTGGGTCCTTTGTCCGTCGGCGCAGGGAGCGTGCCCCCGGTCCCACCATCGCCGGAACCGCCTTCGCCCCCCGCCGCCTCCGCGAGTGCCGCGCTCCCGACATGGACGCATTCGTGCCGATTGCAGCTCATCGGCAGCGGCATGTCAGGAGCTGCAACCGACGGCAGCACAACGCCTAAGGCTTGGTCGTTTCAAAGCGCGAGCATCGAATGTTGGCCGGCATCCCTGGACGCAGTAATGGACGGTCCCACGCCCTCCACAACATGGCCACAGCCCTCGTCCTCACCCTCGCCCTCGCCAGCCCCTTCCTCCAGCCCGTCCCCGTCCCCCACCGCCTCCCCCAAGCCCTCCCCAAGCCCCTCCTCCTCCTCCTCCTCCTCCCCCGCCCCTTACCCACCCATCGCCGCCGCCGACCTGGTTCATGTGTCGGCATGGGCACCGCTGGCGCTGCTTCTGCGCAGCTCCGCCGGCGGTCTGCGAGGCATCGCCCTCAGCAACGACCGCACCGCGCTCGTAGCCGCCGCAGACGCCACGGGCAGTGGCAGCGGCAGTAGCAGTAGCAGCGTCAGTGGCAGTAGCAGCGTCAGTGGCAGTAGCAGCGGCAGCGGCAGTAGCAGTGGCAACACGACGAGCGGCGCGGGCGACTGGGGTCTGTCGTTTGTGGGTGTGCCCCACCTGCGACTGGTTGGCTGCCGGGTGAAGGGGCTGCCGCTCAGCTCCGTGGCGCCGCTGCTGCAGGTGCGACCGTGTGTGTGTGTGTGTGTGTGTGTGTGTGTGTGTGTGTGTGTGTGTGTGTGTGTGTGTGTGTAGCTGTGTGCGTGTGTGCTGGTGATTGGCGCCATGTACGGTACGGGTTTGGCGTGTGTGGATGGGGGCGAGAGCACGCACGCTTGGCACGTGATTGCGTTCACATGACTCAATGTTGGCGATCGCTCGTGCTTACCTGAATCGAGTGCATGTGCGTGCCCGCATGTTGGCGACACAGGTCATCGGATCCAACTACCTGACGGTCCAGGGCCTCACCCTGTCGCGGCTGTGGGGCGAGCCCGTGGTCAGCGGCAGTAGCAGCGGCAGCAGCAGTGGCGGCAGTAGCAGCGGCAGCGGCGTCGGCGGCAGTAGCAGCGGCAGCCCCAGGCGGCGGGTGTACGGCCCGCTGCATGCGGCGGGGCTGCTGGGAGCTGACCTGCGTGGCGTGTCGTGTGCCGACGTGTCCGACGCCCACGGCTACTCCTGCCTCGCGCTGCTCTTCCGCGCCCCCGGCAGTAGCAGTGGCAGTAGCAGCAGCAGTGGCAGTGGCAGTAGCAGCAACATTAGCAGTAGCGGTGGAGTCTCGGCTCTGCTCCGGATCGCGGACAGTCGCTTTCAGCGGGGTCGGGTGGTCTGGCCCGGTGACCTCACGGGGGGCGGCGGCGCTGCTACTGCCGGTCTTGGCGGTGCCAGCGGCTCGGCGGCTGTGGCTGCTACTGCCGCCGCCGCCCTCGCCAACGTGACCGCCGGCGCTGTGGTGGTGTGGTCACCGCCAGCGGCGGCTGTAGCAGCAGCGGCCGGAAACGCCAGCGCGGGCAGCTTGGCCTTGGGCGAGGTGCGATTTGGACGGGCGCGTGCGCGTGTGTGTTGACGGGTTGGGAGTGGACGGCGGGCTCGCTCATTGGTGGGTGGAGGGCTGCTAGCTTGAGGCACGCACACTCGCTGCCCTTCGATCCACTATATCGTCGCTTATAAATACAATTTCGGTTTGAATGCGCGCCCGCTCTGTTCGCGCACTCCTTTCCCCCACACGCTCTCTGTCGATTCCCGCACACTCGCTAACGCAGGTATGGCTGGAGGGAGTGACGGCGGACGCCAACGCGGGTGGCAGCGGCGCGGCCCTGGCGTTGCTGGGCGGGAGCCTGGTAAGCTGCCGTACATGCTGACATTGGCAGGTTGTGTGCTTCCGTTGCTTTCTAATTTTCGCCTACGTTCAGCTATCGGGTGGGGTCGCGTGCTGGATGCCCTGTGCGCTTCCTCATTGATGTTGCTGTGCGCTGCATTGCATCGCAGCATGCATAGCACTGCTGGGTGTGGCCATCTTGGCGGTGGCGGTGGCAGTGGGAATTCTGTGGGCGGCCATCCCACACCTTTCTCTACTTCTCTCTTCCACCTGCTTTCCGATTCCCTCCATGCGTATGCCTCGATCGCCCTGTCCTGCCGTGTCGTACGTGTCATGTCGTGTCGTGTCATGTCATCATGCAGGGCACTCTCACGCTGATGAAAACAACGCTCAGGAACAACACAGCAGACCCGGCCGCCGCAAACACCGACGGCGCCGCACTCGTGGCCCTCATCTTTGGCGGCGTTGCCGGCAGCGGTGGCGGCGGCAGTGGCGGCGCGGTGTACATCGAAACCGCCGTGCAGCGTGTCGTGCTGGCCAACCGCTCCTCCCTAGCCCAAAACCGTGCCGCCGCCCACGGCGGCGCGCTGGCGGTTGGCGGCGGGCCGTTGGGCTCCCTTGAGCTGTACGACAGCAGTACACTGGAGTACAACACGGTGCAGTACGGCAGTGGCGCGGCGGTGCACTGCGGCGGTGATCTGGGCCAGATGCTGATGTACGGCGGCAGCGGCGCGTACGGCAACGCTGCCAAGGGATCCAACGGTTTTGGAGGGGTGCTGTACGCAACCGGAAACGTGACCCGGATCCAGATGTACAACGGCAGCAGCATCAGCGGCAACAGTGCCGTACGCAGTGGCGGCGCGCTGTACGGCGCCTCCAGCATGGGTGAGATCGTGCTGTACGGCGCCAGCGGCATCAACGGAAATTCGGTTGGCACGGGATCCGGAGGAGCGATCCACGTGGCGCAGTCGTTGGCTTTGCTCCGCCTGACTGATGGCAGCAGCATTGACAACAATGCCGCCGCCACCTCGGGTGAGCGAAGATCACGGGAGCACGGGGGGCGTGCGGTGGGAGGGTTCGTGGGTAGGCGGTGGTGGTACTAGGCGGGTGATCGAGGCGATCGATGTTGGTTTGTGGAGCCATCCGCAGCAGCAGTCCTGTGTGCTTGCTGTGCTTGGCTGCTTGGGGCAGGGCTCTAATGGACGGGAAGTAAGGGCGGCGGGGGGGGGGGCGGGGTTTCGCTGGGCGGCGGTCGGAGGTGCATGCCCGCGCAAAATCGAGGGCGGGCGGGGGAGATGGAGGAGATGCAGATGCATCTGCTCCTCTGTGTCTCGGACCGGCTAGCCGACCCGGGCCACAACCACCAACCGTTGCTGCACGCCACGCCACGCCACGCCACGCCACGGCACGGCACGCCACGTCATGCCCCCCCCCATACATTTGCTCCACTTCTCTGTTCCAACCTTTGCAACCACCGACCCAACACACACAGGCGGTGGGGTGTACCTGGAGAGCGGCTCCCTGGGGGCCCTGGAGCTGTACGGGTGAGCGTGTGTATTTGTGTGCGTGTGTGGGTGTGCGTATCTGCCAGTTTGGCTTTGCTTGATTTAGTTTGGGCTTGTAGTTACAATCCCCCACTCCCCCGCCCCCCCCCCACACACACACACGCCTGACCCGCTCTGCCCTGGCCTGCCCTGCCCTGCCCTGCCCCCCCCCCCTCCCCCCCTTCCCCCCCCCCCCACACACACAGTGGCAGCACCATGGACGGCAACACAGCAGCCAACGGTGCCGGCGGCGCCGCCTGTGCCGCTGCCGGCTCGCTTTTAACTGTAACCCTGGACGGCGGCTCCAGCATCAGCCGTAACGCCGCCAAGGGTACAGGCGGCGGTGGCGCGCTGTTTAGTCATGATCGGATCGCGGCTCTGACGCTGGCGGGTGCGAGCCACATGGATACGAACAGCGTGCTGCTGCTGCGGGACGGCTCTGGTGAGTTGGTGGGGTGGGTGGGGTGGGCGGGAGGGGTGGCGGGTGGGGTGTTGGGGCAGGTGGTGTGAATAGATGTGCATGAAGTGTGCGTACGTGTGCCTGTGGATAAATAGGGGGCAAGGACGCGCACAGCGGCCGGAGGGAATAATGCTGTGCGTTAAAGGTGTGCATGCGTGTGCGTGTGTGTGTGTGTGTGTGTGTGTGTGTGTGTGTGTGTGTGTGTGTGTGTGTGTGTGTGTGTCATTGTGCCCTTTGTCCTGATTCTGTGCATGCAAGCGATTGTGATCGGGGCGCCATTTTACATGTCCGTATGTGAGGCCGTCTTCTCCCCTCTCCCACACCACGCACGCGCTGCCGCAGGCGGCGCGGTGTACTGCACCGGCGGAGTGGTCAGCATCACACTTTCAGGCGGCTCCTCGGTTTCGAACAACAGTGTGACCGGCCTGCAACGTGGGCGCGGCGGCGCCATTGCGGTTGACAACCGCCTGAGCCAACTGCTGCTAACCGACGGATCTTACATGGTCGGCAATGTCGTGAACAACGGAAATGGCGGCGCGGTCTTTGCCGCCACCATAAAGTACGTTGATCTGAGCAGCGGCGCGTACGTCATCAATAACCAGGCGGTTGGCGGTGATGGCGGCGCGGTGTACGGCGCGTACCTGCTATCAGACGTACGGCTAACCGGCGGCGCGGTGGTTGATGACAACGCGGCGGGGGGTAGCGGGGGCGCGCTATACTCTGGCGGCCCCTTGGGCTCCCTCGTGCTATCAGACGAGGGGAGCAGCATGTCACGGAATACGGCAGCCGGTGGGCCCGGCGGCGCTGTTGCCGTGCCGTACGGCACGGGTGTTGAAACCGCGGGCCGGGTTTCAATCCTCTCGCTGTCTGGTGGCGCCGCCATGAATGACAACGAGGCGCATGGTGGACCTGGCGGCGCACTTTTCGCCGGCGCCGCCATTGATGCCGTACTCATTGAGGGCGGCAGCAGTGTCACAGGCAACACGGCGTTGGATCCAGAACTTGGGTACGGTGGCGCGTTGTACGCGGCGGTTGGGATCAGTTCCATCACCATCACGGGATCCGGATCCAGCCTGGACGGAAACCGCTCCGCCAAGGAGGGCGGCGCGGTTTTCTGCGGCGGACCCGTGGGTCTGGTGCTGCTGTCCGATGGCGGCAGCATGCGTCGTAATGCCGCCGCCGGCGGCAATGGCGGCGCCATCTGTGCTGCTGCGCCGTACTTCACCAACGGCAGCGCGCTCGCGGTGCCCAGCACGGCGCCGGCGCTGTCGGGCATGGGAGAGCTGAATGGCCTGACGGTTAGTAACGGAAGCGAGGTGGTTGGCAACCGCTGCTGGGGCCATGGTGGCGCGGTTCACGCGGACAGCCGATTGGTGGAGCTGCGTGTCTCCGGCGCCAACTCCTCCCTCTCTGGCAATCAGGCCGGCGTCGACGTCAGCGCTAGCAATGTCAGTGGTGGCGGGGACAGCAATGGCGGCGGCGGCAGCATTGGGGGTGGCAGCGGCATTGGGAGCGGCAGCGGCAGCGGCGGCGCGGTGTTCGCGGGCTCGCTGCCCGGCGGGCTGTACATCACCGACGGCGCGGTCGTGTCGTACAACAGCGCCACTGGCGGCGGCAGCGGCGGCGCCGTCTACGTGGCGGCGGGGCCGCTGCCCAACGCCACCATCGCCGGCGGCGGCACGGTCGTGTCGTACAACGCCGCCGGCGGCGCCTCCGACAGCTCTGGCGGCTTCCTTGCCATTGCCGTTGGCGGCAGCGGCGGCGGCGGCGGCGGTGGCGGCGCGCCCGGGCTGGGCCTGCTGCTGGTCACCGACGGCGCGGCTGTGTACGGCAACAGTGCCACCCGTGGCGGCGCCGTCAGCTGTGGCGTGCTGGGGCGGCTGCGGTTGGAGCGAGGGGCGGTGGTCAGCGGCAACACGGCGCGCCCGCCGGGCGTTGGCGGCGGCGGGATCGTTAGCTACGGCGGCGCCGTGCACGTGTCGTACCGTTTGGATGCGTTGGAGATCCGGAGTGGCGGGCGGCTGGAGGCGAACAGCGCGGATCCGGGGCACGGCGGCGGCGTGGCGTGTTTTTCTGGATCCGGATCCAGCAGCCCCAACGCCTGCCGCGTGGCCTCCGTGCTCATTGACGGCAGCAGTGGCGGCCGTGTCGGCGGTGTCGGCGGGCAAGCAGCCGCCACGCCATCAATGACGACGGGCATCCTCAACTGTACCGCGCGATTGGGCAACGGCGGCGGCATCTGGGTGGAGGGAAACCTAACCGCCATGGTCATGACGGGACGCGGCGCCAGCCTGTCGCACAACGCCGCAGTGCCCGTGTCCAATTCAGGATCCAACGGCCAGGGCGGCGCCGTGTTCGTCGGCGGCGTGCTGGGCTCCGTAACCGCCGACGGCGGAGCTGCCATCTCAGGCAACCGCGGCAAGTCGGGCGGCGCGGTCTATGCGGCCCGCTCGCTGGGCGCGGTGTGGGTGCTGGGCGGCTCTGTGGTCGACGGCAATGTGGCCAGCAGCAGTGGCGGCGCGCTGTACACCGCTGGTACCATCAGCTTACTAACGGTTGCGGGCGCCGGCTCGGCCTTTAGTAACAACGCGGCGCGCGGCGGCGGCGCCTCTCGCGACGATGGCGGCGGCGCGGTTACGGCGGTTGTGGGGCTGGGCAACGTAACGCTGTCGGCTGGCGGCGCCATGACTAATAACTCGGCGGCGGCAAATGGCGGCGCGGTGCTAGTTTCGCGGGGGCCTTTGGGCTACCTGCGGCTGTTGGACGGCGCCGCCATGACTAATAACGCCGCCAACAACTCTGGCGGCGCCGTGTACGGTTTTACCGCTATCTACGAGGTGCACGTGCTGGGCGTGGCGGCGGCGGCGGCGGACAGCGTCGGCAACAGCAGCAGTGGCAGCAGCGGCAGTAGCAGTAGCAGTAGCAGCAGCAGCAGCAGCAGCAGCAGCAGCATGCCTGCTACAGCCGCCGCCCTGTCCCGGAACTATGCGGGCTACCGCGGCGGCGCCGTTGCGACCAACGGCACGCTGGGGTTGCTGGAGGTGGGGCCGAGTGGCGGCGTGAACGACAACCGAGCGCGCGGAGATGGAGGAGCGGTGTTTGCAGGTGCGACCATTGGTTATTGCGTCGTAAGTGCGTGTGTGTGTGTGTGTGTGTGTGTGTGTGTGTGTGGCTGTGGGTGGGTGTGGGTGTTTGGGTGGGTGGGTGTGCCAGAGGGGACAACCTGCAATGAGGCCTGGCCTGGGCCTTGTGTATGGCCGGTAGGGGACTGAGCCTCTGCCTGTGCCCCTCACACCACATCCTTCGTCTCTACCGATTGCCTTGCCTAATCTGTATAGTTTGGGCTGGTACTGACAACCTCCCCCAACCAAACCGCCCTGCACGCGTGTCGGTTGCGCAGCTGTCAACCTGACGACACTGATATTGCCACCTCCCGGCCCCTCCGGCGCACCCTCCACCGCCCTGGCTTGGAACCTGGCCGACCGCGGCTGTGCGCTGTTCGTGGGCGGCGCCTCCCGTGACAGC
>NC_057018.1:1151044-1175334 GCF_000002595.2 Chlamydomonas reinhardtii | reverse complement strand
CCACAAATTGCTTTGCTCGTTCGATATCCTGGCGCGCGCGTTGTTGCATTTCCAATCACGGCACCTACCGCAGCCGTGGCTTGGCCGTTTCGCTCCACACTGCTTCCTCCGCCCCCTACCTGTTTGTTTGCCAACCTGTCACCCACACCCGGCCCTTCCCATAAAGGCCTAAAGGCCTGAACCTAATCCGCTCCCCAACCCTCTCCAGTCTCCATAAACCCACACCTGCCTACCTGCCCTCATCAACTGCAGCGGCCGCGCCGGCTTCGGCACCGCCGCCGCACGCACCGTGTGTCGCCAGCTGGGCTACACGGGCGCAGTGGCGGGCGGCGAGTACTACACCGCGGGCGGCGGCGTGGGACCCATCCACCTGGTGGGGATGTTTGGGAGGGAGGGGAAGGGCGTGTGTGTGTGTGTGTGTGTGTGTGTGTGTGTGTGTGTGTGTGTGTGTGTGTGTGTGTGTGTGTGTGTGTGTGTGTGTGTTAAAGAGCACAAGGAAAACGTTGCGCAAAGACAGTGTATGCTGTATGTATGTGTGTGTGTGCTTGTGTGTGTGTATCGGTGGAGGTCCCTACCTTAACCCCTCTTGCCCCCTTGCCTCCTCCCCCTCTTCCTCCACCCCACCCCAGCTGCTCATTGAGAGCGACCCCGCGCGCGCCGCCCGACTAGACCAGTGCCGCAACACGGGGTGGGGCAACGCCACCGGGTGCACACACCCCGAGGACGTGGGCGTCAACTGCGAGGGTGCGTGGTGGTCGCTTGCTGAGAACTCGTGTGGGCGTGTGTGTTTGGCTGCGTGTGCACAAGGGCGGATGTGGCAGCATGGTTGGCTGCTGGGTTGGACACATCAACAAACGCACACGCCCTCATATCTCCAAACACACACGCAGTGGTCTACCCGCCGCCCATGCCGCCCGCCGCGCCGCCGCCGCTGCCGCCATCACCCCCGCCCCGTGAGTCAATGCGGGGCCACTTTAGTTATCGTCCCAGTGAGCGGGCATGTTCGCATGTGTGTATGGGGACCTTCAGACTCTGGAACATTGCAGTTCGGTTTTGCCAAGACATACCGAATCGATGTAAAAGAAAGCCTGGGCGCTCGGTTGCAAACAAATGTGCCCCCGCGCCGCCCACTCACCCACTCACCCACCCCAGGGCCGCCTCCCCCGCCGCCACCCCCGCCGCCGCCCTCGCCGCCGCCGCCGCCCTTCCCGCCGCCGCCGCCGCCGCTGCAGTTGCCCGCATGGAGCCACAGCTGCCGTGTCGAGCTTCGCGGCACCTACTCGGCAGGGGCTGCAGCTGCAGCTGCTACAGCCCCCGGCGGCGGCGGCGGCGGCGGCACTGGCGGCGGGAGTGACAGTGTCAGTGGCGGCGGGCCTCGCCGGCGGCTGCGGCAAAAGGAGGCTGAGCGCGAAAGCATCATGGGCAGTAGTGACGGTGTCGGCAGTAGCAAAGGGGAGGAGGCAGGGGCAGGGGCGGCAGTAGCAGCAGGGGTGGAGGACGTGCTTGCTACTGCCAACGAAGCCGCTGCTGGGCTGGCGCTGCAGGCACGGCACGCGCTTGAGGAAGCTGTAGCAGCAGCGGAGGACGCGCCGCCGGATGACTTGCGGCTCTTCAGCCCACCGCCGCCGCGGCCGCCGCCGCCACGCGCGCCGCCGTCGCCGCCCGCGCCGCCGGACATCCCGGTGTTTGCGTTTGAGGCGGCTTACGTGGAGTGCTGGCCCGCGGGCGGCAGTAGCAGCGGCGGCAGTGGCAGCGGCAGTAGCAGCGGCAGTAGCAGTGGTGACGATGTGGCTGTGCGTGTGGGAAGCCTGCTGATGCAGTACTTGGTGCCGGGCCCCGGAGTGATCCTGATCGACGCGGGAGCGGAGGCAGCAGCTGCTGCTGCTACTGCCGCTGGTGTGGATGCTACTGCCGGCGGCGGTGACAGCAGCGGTGACAGCGGCTGGGGGCTGGAGTTCGTGTCGGGGGATGTCAGCGGCGGCGTGTCAGGCGCGGTCGTGTCACACCTGCGACTTTTAGACACGCTCGTTTCAGACCTGCCGCTCTCCCCCACCGGGCCCCTGCTCGCCACCTCCGGAATTGACTTCGTGTCACTCGCCAACGTCACCCTACGAAACCTGGCCGGCCGCCCGCCGCCGCCTTCGTCCAGCGGCAGTAGCAGTGGCGGCGGCAGTAGCAGTAGCAGTGGCAGTAGCAGCAGGGAGGTGCACGGCCCGGTTCACCTGCAGGAAGTTACGGGGGCTGCAGTCAGTGGGTTGCGGTGCGAGGGCGTCACTGACGCCTGGGGCTGGTGAGTGGCGGGTGGGGTGGGGTGGGGTGGGGTGGGGTGCGGACATGTTGTGTCGTGGTGCCGTGCTCTTAGTTTGGCTGTAGTGTTCTGGGGTTTGTGTGTGCGCCGCTTGGGACTACTCAATGCTGTGATGGGCAGTTTCGACATATCTGACAATCATTGCAAATCACCCTATTTTGCTTTTTCCCTGACCACAGGTCCTGCGTTCTGTTCAGCTACGGCTCTGATTTCAGCAAGAGCAGTAGCAGCGGCGGCGGCAGCAGTAGCAGCCTCACGGGCGGCGCAGGCATGCTGTCGGTCCGTGGCTCGATCGTGCGTGGCAATTCGGTCGTGGCCCCCCACTCCCTCCTCCCCGACTACGTCGCTTTCACCGCCGCCGCTACTGCCGCCACCGCTGCTACTGCCGCCGCTACTGCATCCGCCTCAGCAGCTGGCGTGGCGGTGGCGGCCGCGGCGGCGCCGACGGGGTACGGTGCGCTGGTGGTTCGTGGCACGAGGGCGCTTGGGGTGCTGCAGGTGAGGACGTGGAGTGGGGGAAGGGAGGGAGAGTTAACAGAGCATGGGAGAGGGAGGAGGATGAGAGGAGGGTAGTGAGGGAGGAGGAACAGATTGGGGGAGAGGGAGTGGAGAGGGAGGGAGGGAGGGCGGAGAGGGAGGGTTGCAAGGATGTTTGGAAAAGCGGTACAGGATGCACTGAAGACTGCAGAGGGAGGAAAAGGGAGTGGGGGAGGGAGGGAGGGCGGAGGGGGAGGGAGGGAGGGAGGGAGAGGGAGGCAGAGGACTGGGCAGTTGGGCAGCTTGCAGCTGCATCGGGCTTGGACCGTCCCAAGCACACACGCCCTCCGACGTGCCCCCACGCCCCATGCCAAAAACACACCCACACCACGTGCCGCCCACCCACATGCCGTACACACCAGGTCGAGGACAGTTACTTCGAACGCAACATCGGCGGCAATGGCGCGGCGGTGTGCGCCACACAGGTCGCAATCGTGAGTGGCTAATGCCTCCCTGTGGCTGCTGTGGTTTTGGCTCAGAGTCTTTGTTTCTTTGCGTTTTCGGGTTTATCGGAACGGTTTCTGTTTCCTTTGCCAGGGCAGGGGCAGGGGTCAACTAGCACGTGAGGGGACACCTACACACCGTGAAATGCAGCCCAAACACACACGCGCGACGCCGTAGTGCCCTGCCCACACGTCGTGCATGTCCGCCTCCCCTCTGTTCAACCCCACCCCCCACCCACCCATCCCCCAATCAGAGCCTGGCCATCCTCCGTGGCGTGAACGCAACTGCCAACGCCGCACGCCACGGCGCCGCCCTCTTTAGCGACTCCCGATTAGGCGACTTAGTCATTGACGGCGCCAGCACCCTAACCGCCAACAGCGCAGCCGCCAACGGGGGCGCGATCGCCGCTGCCGCCGGTGCCGCCAGCGTCCTGCTCGACGGCGGTGCGGCCTTTTTAGGCAACGTGGCCGGAGGCGCAGGCGGCGGAATATTCATTGGCGGCGACGTGGCCCGCGCGTTGGTGTTGCGTGGCGGAGCGGCGGTGCGTGGCGGCAAGGCTGGCGGCGGCGGCGGCGGGATTTATGTGGACGGTGTGGTTGGCAGCGGCGTGACGCTGGCCGGCGGCGCCGCCATTGACGGTAATATGGCCATCGGCGGCGACGGCGGAGGACTGGCTGTAGCTGGCGGCGCCAGCAGTGGCGGCAGTAGCAGCAGCATTGGCGGCAGCGGGCTACGGCTGGCGGGTGGCAGTAGCATCTCGAACAACGAGGCCCGCGCTGGCGGCGGTGGCGGCGTGTGGGCGGCGGGCGTAGTTGCCGGCGTCAGTTTGGCGGGCGCGGGCACGCGTGTCGCGGGAAACGTGGCGGCGGGTGCCGGCGGCGGGCTGCGTTTGGGCGCAATGCCACGAGGCGGCGGCGCCCTCACCCTCAGTGGCGGCGCCGCGCTGGAGGACAACACAGCCGGGAGCGTTGGCGGCGGCGGCGTCTGGATCGGCAGTAGCATCGCGTCGATCGTGCTTACCGGCACCGGCAGTAGCAGTGGCAGTAGCAGTGGCAATAGCAGTGGCAGTAGCAGTGGCAGTAGCAGTGGTGCCAACGGCACAAACACGCGCCTCTCCGGCAACCAGGCCCTGGCCGGCGGCGGCGGCGGCATCTGGGTCGGCGGCGCGCTGGGCGAGCTGCTGCTGTCCGCCGGCGCCGCCGCTGACGGCAACGCCGCCGCCACCGGAGATGGCGGCGCCGTCGCCGTCGGCGGCGCGTTGGGCACGTTGTCGCTGCTCGGCGGCGGCACCAGCATGTCTGGGAACGCGGCGGCGCGAGGCAGCGGCGGCGGCGTCGCCGCCGCCGGCGCCGTCGGCGCCGTCAGCCTACAGCAGGGCGCGGCGGCGGCGGGGAATGTGGCGGGCGCGGACGGAGGCTTTCTGTTCGCGCCCGGCGTCCTGGGCAGCCTGAGTCTGTCGGGTCGAAGCCGGCTAGAGGGCAACACGGCGGCGGCGGCGGGCGGCGCGGTGGCGGCGTTTGCCGTGGCGGGCGGTGTGGCGCTGTCGGGCGGAAGCGTGGCGTCCGGCAATGTGGCCGGCTGGCGCCCGGCCCCTGCTACTGCCGGCAGCAGCACCGGCGCTGGCAGTAGCAGTAGCAGCGGTGGCACGGGCAGTAGCAGCGGCACGGGCAGTAGCGCCGGCAGCAGCAGCGGGCGAGGCGGCTTTCTGGCTGTCACTACCGACGTGGCGGGCGGCGTAACGCTCGACGTCGGCAGCCGGCTCTTCAACAACTCGGCCCTTGGGCGCCGCGGCGGCGCCGTCGGCGGCGCCATTGCCGTACAGGGCCGTTTGAGCCTTCTAGCTCTTGACGGGCCCGGGTCCCTGATCGCCGCTAACCAGGCGGGAGGGCACGGCGGCGCGATCTGGGTCGGTGGCGTGCTGGAGCGGCTGAGCATCACTGGCAGTAGCAGCAGTGGCAGTAGCAGCGCCGGCAATGGCAGTAGCGGCCCCGGCAGTAGCAGCAGCGCGGCGACGGGGATGGTGGGGAACGTGGCCGAGGACGGCGACGGCGGCGCCATTGCGGCCGGCTGCATCAGTGAGGTGGCAGTGGTGGGGCCGGGCGCGGTCCTGGCGAGGAACGCAGCGGCCCGCCACGGCGGCTGGGCGGCCGTCGGCGGCTGGCCGGCGGCGGCGGCGCCGTCGGCGCTTGCGCCTGGCGTGTCGCAGTGGCGATTCGCTGACGGCGCGAGCTTGGAGAGCAACGTCGCGGCGGCTGGAGATGGCGGGTTTCTGAGCGCACGCGGCGTCGGTCCTCCAGATGCGGCGACGTCGGCCGCCGCCGCCGCGGCGGCGCCGTTTTGGGCGGTGCTTTTTGAGTCCGTGTCGCTGTCAGGCAACATGGCGGGCGGGAGTGGGGGTGCTTGGGCACTGACGACGGCGGCGGCGGCGCCATTGCAGCAGCGGGCGGCAGCAGCGGCGGCGGCGGCGGCGGCGGTGGCGGAAGCTATGACGGGACGTGTCGCACCGCTGCTGCTGGTGTTTCAGAATGCCTCGGTGGAAAGCAACACGGCGGCTGGTGGCGGCAGTGTGGTTGGCGGCGGCGGCGGCGGCGGCGGCGGAGCAATCTTCGTGGACTGGAGCATGACCTCGCTGAGTAGCAGCGGCGACGGCGACGGCGCGAGTGTGTCTGTTAGCGACTGTCTGGTGTGGCTGGAGGGCGGGACGCTGCGAAACAACTCCGTGACTGCTGCTGCATTCGTAGCCGCGGCCGGTGGCAAAGCAGGTGACGTCGGCGGCGGCGGCAGTGGCGGCGGCGGCGGCGGCGGCGGCAGTGGCGGCGGCGGCAGTGGCGGCGGCGGCGTGTTGCGGCTGGTCGGCTGCGGCGCTCACATGACAGACGTCGCAGCCCGCGGCAACACCGTGCCGGCGACCGGGAACGGCGGTGCCGTGTCGCACACCTATCGTGCATCCGCCGCCGCCGTTGCGGCGGCGCTGCGTGCGGCGATGGCGGCTGCTGACGGCGGCGCACCGGCAGTAGCAGGGAGCAGCGACGGCGGCAGCGGCAGTAGCAGCAGCAGCAGCTGGTCAAGCCCACCGCTATTCCCCTCCGGCTACGCGCCTTGGGCCCTTGCTACAGCCAGCCTGCCCAAGCTCTCCGCCTCTGCACAAAACAGCTGCGGCAGTAGCAGCACCAGGGACAGCGACGACGGCAACGCGACGCAGTCCGCCACGTCAGCTGCTGCTGGCGACGCAGCGGCGCTCTGCCCCTCGCTGCCACGTCAGCCGCCGGGAGCTGCGGGCGTGGCGGCGCCGGCGGCGCAGCTGCTGGCGGCGTTGGACGCGGCCCGTGCTTTAGCCCTCAGCAGTGGCAGTGGTAGTAGCGGCAGTAGCAGCGACGACAGCGCGCTTGTGGATGCCTTGGTGGCGGCTGCGGCTGGGCCGGGCGGCTTCACCGCATGCGGCACTTGCTTCGCCGGCAATGTGGCGGCGGCGGCGAGCGGCCGCGGCGGCGCCGTCGCCTTGAGCCATCGCCTGCCCTCCGCCGCCGACCTGCTGCCGCTTGCTGAGTCTCTCATCAAGAGCGGTGGCGGCAATGCCAGCACGGGAGCAGCAGCGATAGCAGTGTCAACTGCCGTGGCCAGCGCCGCGGCGCGGCTGCTGCGGGGCGGCGGCGGCGTGGCAGCGGCGGCGGGCGCGATGACTTATGCGCTCCAGGGCTGCGTTCTGACTGGCAATGCCGCGGGCTTGGGTGGCGGCGCGCTTAGCTTCGAAGCGGAGGATGACACAACGGCGTCGCCGCCAGAGCCGCCGCCGCAGCCGCCAGCAGGGCCGCCGCCAGGGCTGCTGCTGCCTAGTGCTAGCGGCACCAGCCGTCGTCTGGTAGAGACGATGGCGGCGGCGGCGGCGGCGGAAGCAGCAACATCAACAGCACCAACAATAGCAGCAGCAGTTGGGCTGTTGCACGTGGCGGAGTCGGATGTGTTTGGCAACACTGTTGGCGTGGGGTCTCTGCTGGCAGCATGGTCGCCGCGGGGGTCATTCCTATTGCCGCCAGACGGGTCAGCTGTACCCTGCGGCGGCGGCTTGGCAATCTCTGGCGGCGGCGCCAGTGCCAGCGTGACGCAATCCACATTCACATCCAACGCAGCAACCGCGCCGACTTACAACAACAACAGCAACGGCATGGCCTCACCCTCGGCCGCTCGTGGTGGCGCCGTATGCGTGCGCGGCGGCGCCGCCGCCGCATTCCTTGCCACCGCCTTCCACGCAAACGTCGCGTACGGCGACGGGGGCTCGTTATACGGCGGCGGATGCGGGTTTCTTTCGCTGTCTGGCGGCTGTAGCATCCGCTCGTCTGTCAGTGGTGGTGGCGGCTACGGCGGCGGCTTGGCTGTGGTGGGCGGCTGTAGCAGGGGCCTGAGGCTGCAGGGGCTGTTGCTCGCCAACAACAGCGCCGCCTCTGGTGGTGGGTTGTTTGTGTCCGGTGGCGGCAGTAGCAGTAGCGTGACAGGCGATATTAGCAGCGGCAGTAGCAGTAGCAGTAGCAGCGGAGGCGTGATGGTGCTTGCCGAGTCCGTAACGCTGTGGAACAACACCGCAATGGGGTGGCGTACAGCTGCGGCTACTGCCACCACTGCCGCTGCTACTGCGGCCACAGCTGCTATGGCTACTACCGGCGGGCAGCAGGAGGCGGCGGCGTGGCGGCGGCAGCACGCGGGCCGCGGCGGCGGCGCGTTCCTCGGGGAACGTGCGGCGGTGGTCTTCAGCGGAGGCAGTGGCGGCGGCGTCGAGGCCGCGGCCCTGCTGCTTGGCGGCGGCAACACTGCTACAGCCGCCGGAGCTGACATTGCCAGCCTACAGACGTGCGCCCTTGCCCCAGCAGCCTCCCCAGCAGCAACAGCGCAGTCCTCGCAACCCGGCGCGTCCCCAGCGGGCATCATTGACAGCGACGTTGTAGTAGGCGGCGGTGGCGACTGGGCGCAGACCTGGCGGGCGCTCGCAGACACCACCGCGCGTGGCTGCTGGCCCCTAGTGCTCCACAACACCCGGCTACGCCTCCTGGCCACCGGCAGTAGCAGCGGCAGTAGCAGCAGCGGCAGTAGCAGTAGCAGCAATGACACGGCTGTCAAGCCGCTGTGGATGGCCGACCCTGACGCCGCCGCCCTTCGCGTGGGCTGCAGCAGCAGTAGCGCCAGCAGTGGCAGTAGCAGCAACGGGACGGCAGTAGCCGCGGGATCCACTGATGCGGCGGCAGCAGCCGCCCTTGCCGCGCGGGAGCAGCTCGATGCGGCAGTAGCAGCTGTCGTGCTGCGGAGCCTGACGCCGCAATCGCCCGCCGCCCTGGCGGCGCAGCTGGCCACGTGCCTGCTGCTACAGCCGCAGCTGGACGGCGGCGGCGGCTTGGACCCCCTGAGTGCGGCAGTAGCGCTCGGCCTGTTCAGCCCCGGCGCCAGTCCATCGGCGGTGCGGCTGCGGCTGCTACTGCCGCTGGCGACCTACGACCGCAGCAGCCGGGCGGTGCAGCAGGTGTTGCTACAGCCGTCCGCGGCAGCCACAGGCGGCAGTAGCAGTGGCGGTGGCAGCGGCAGTAGCAGGCGCAGTGCGGCGGCGGCTGCGTCGGTGCTGCTGCTTTCCACTTCGGAGCCCTTCAGTCTTGGGGCGGAGCTGGTGTCCGTGTCATTGGGGCGGCGGGTGACGGGTGAGTGAGAAAGGGGTTTGGCTAGGTAGGGTTCGTGTGGATGTGGTTCGTAAGGACTGGGTTCGTAAGGACTGGGTTCGCAAGGGCTTGGTTCGTGTGGGCGTGGTGTAAGGATGCATCAGGCCGGGGTAGCGAGCCAGTGGTGATGAGACATGCTCAATGTTGCACTGCTGGCAGGGCTTGTGTCGATGCAATCCGCACGATTCCATTCACGAACCTCTGCTTGCAGGCCACGGTCCCGTCACTGTCACCCTGAGCGTCGGCCCTGCCTCCCTGGCGCGGCTGCTACAGCCGACAGCAGCAGCCGGCGGCGGCAGTAGCAGCGCCACAGCCGCATCGGCGGCAGTAGCAAGCACCACTGCCAGTGCTACAGCCGACATGGTGAACGGCGTGGCGCGCTGGAGCGGGCTGCGGCTGGCGGGCTGGCCGGGGTCGGGCTACAGCCTCACGCTGCGTGCTACTGCCGCCGCTGCAGAGCCGGGCGCCGCAGAGGTGGGGCCGCGGGGGCCGACGTATGCGGGGGTTCGGGTGTGTGTGGCAGGGGAGCGCAAGGAAGAAAGAGTGTTTGACTGGGTGCGTCAGACCTCAGCACTCAAGCCCCACACGCCCTACACGCTCCGCACGCCACCCCAGCTAATGACACAAATGACTCACTTGTCACGAGATACACACACGCTCGCGATGTGTCTTCCCCGTCTTCACCACAGGTGCTGGTCACGGTCCTCAACGTGCCATTTGCCATCGACACCTGCACCCCAGGCGAGGTGCCCGTGCCGGCAGTGCTGCGGGTGGTGCCGATGCCCCCGTTAGCGGCTGCTGGGGCCGGGACCGGGGCCGCCCTTGCGGCGCCCACAGCGCCCCCGCCACCTCCTCCAGTGTCGCGAGAAGCAGCCACCACCCGCACAACCGCCACCAGCGCTCAGGCCCCGACCTCGCCACACCTGGTGTGTGTGCCCTGCGCCGCCGGCAGCTACTCCCGCTGGCCCGACCCCCGCTCCAACACCGCCGATGCCGCGGCGGCCTTTGCCGCCGACGCCACTTTCGCTTCCAACGCAACCGCCAGCAGCAGCACTAGCATTAGCAGCATCGGCGGCGCCGCCTGCCTGCCCTGCCCCCGTAACGCCTACTGTGGCGGCGGTGCGGTGCTGACGCCCCGCCGTGGATTCTGGCACACGGACCCTGGATCCAACATCATGCGGCCCTGTCCGAATCCAGCTGCCTGCGGATCCGCGCCGCTGGTCTCGCTTGGATCCGGATTCTGCCGGCTGGCGGCGGCGCTTGAGCTCCAGGCGGGGAGCGGGGGGCTCGGGGGCGGCGGAGTGGCAGGGGTAAGCGAAGAGGCTGTCAGTGGTGTGTTAGTGGCGTGCCAGGCGGCATGGTACGCCTCGCGCCCGCCCGGGGCTGCGGTGCTACAGCTATACCGGGCCGGCCTGGACGCCAGCAGTGGCAGTAGCAGCACCAGTGGTGCCAGCAGTGGCAGTAGCAGCACCAGCACCAACACCACCGCTACTTTGGCGGCTGCGGCAGCAGCCGCGGCGGCGGCGGCGGCTGGGGTCCCAGTCGGTGCGAGCAGTGATGCGCAGTACACGCCTGCGGACGTGTCAGCGGCAGCAGACGCCGCTTGTGTCGCCGCACCGCCGACGACGGCGCTGGAGGGGCTGTGCTTTCTCTCCCTCCCGCCGCCTGCCGCTGCAAGCTCTATTTCTGCCACCACCACCACCACCACCACCACCACCACCACCACCACCACCACCACCACTTCCATACCTAACGCAACCAGCACCAACACCAATACCAACACCAGCACCGGTCAGCTGCCCCCATCCCAGCAGTCGCAGCCACAGCCACAGCAGCCACGGCCGCCATCGCAGCAGCAGCTGCAGCGGCTGAGCTACGGCGCCCGGCAGTGTGGCGAGGGCTATGCCGGCCCGCTGTGCGCCGCCTGCGCCCCGGGCTTCTGGGCAGCTCCCGGATTCGCCTGCCTGCCCTGCAACACAGCCGCCGCGGCCGCCGTGGGGCTGTTGGGGTTCGTGCTCACGTGCGGCCTCATCCTGGGGCTGGCGGCGGCGGTGCTGGCAGAGGCCGGGGCGGAGGTGGTGGAGGAGGGGGAGGAGGCGGAGGAGGGGGAGGAGGCGGAGGGGGAGGGCCGTGGCCGGCAGGGTGGTGCGGGAGGGAGCCTCACGGACACGCTCGTGGTGAGTGCCACACACGTGCACACAGCCTCGGGGTGTATATGAGCATGCCTGCCTGGAAGGTGTGGGATGTGGAATCTCGGCGCTGCCAGCTTCTGCTGTACCTAGTCCTTCCCACCCGCGTTGCTGCCTGCACCCATACGGCTCGCATCCCCACGCTAGTAACGCTCGCACACATCACCACACACACACAGGCACTGGTCACGCAGCTGCAATGGCTGGTCATCGTCACTCGCCTCAACCTGACCAGCAGTAGCAGCAGCAACAGCTACAGCCATGGCAGTATCAGCAGTAGCAGTAGCAGCGGCTGGCCCGCCTCAGTGCGCGGTCTGCACACCGCCGCCGCCATCCTGACCGGCGCAGGCGGCCTGGCGGCGGCGGGCTTCCCCTCCTGTCTGCTACCAGCCGGCGGCGGCGGCGGCAGCGGCGGCGGCGGTCCAGAGGCACAGGCGCAGGCACGGCTGCTGAACGCCTGGGTGGCGCCGCTGGCGGCGGCGGCGACGTGTCTGGTCCTGTGGGCGTCTGTCAGGTGGGGTTGTGGTGGAATGTGGGGATGAGGGGGTGCGGCGGCCAGGGATGTGCAGGCGAAATGGGCAGCTCTAGTCCGGGTCGCGGCAGCTGCGCGCACCTCCTGGAAACAATGGATCCAGCCTGTCTTGTCAAATAAAACGACTTGACAGCGTGCTGTGTCCTAACACACACACACACACACACACACACTCACACACACATACACACATATACACACACACACACACACACACACACACACACACACACACAGGCTGCTGAGTGGCTGTGGTGATGACGGTGACGATGGCGACAGCGAGGATGCCGACGACGGCTGCCGCCGCTGCTGGCCTGGGGCCGGGGCCGCTGACCGCAGCCGCCGCCCTGCTGCGGACTCCTTGAGGCCACTCGTGTTCAGTGATGTGGTGGTGAACAGTCGCAAGCCGGTTCCGCAGGAGACAGCGGTCGGCTACTCAGCGGCAGGATCAGAACTAGCAGCAGCAGGAGGAGGACAAGGAGGACAAGGGGCATCGTCTGGAGGAGGCGGTGATGATGCAGGAGGTGACATCCTGGCGGGCGCGGCGGCGGCAGCGAGGGAGGCAGAGGCTGTGGCGTCGCCGCCGCGCCTGTCGCCCTTCCAACGACTTGCAGCCGCGATTTCGATTGTCGGGCCCAAGGCCGGCGGCGGCAGGCCGGCAGGCGGCAGGGCCGGGAGCCTACCTGGCAGCGGTGTGACAATGCTCGGGCCCGGCGCCGTCGGCACTGTGGGTGGGGGCGAGAGGTCGAGCGCGCCCGCCGCGTTGCAAGGCGCCGCGACGGCGACGGGGGTGGCCGCAGATTTGTTCAGGCGCGCGCGCGGCCGGCACCAGGAGAGGCGCAGCCACGTCAGCAGCAGGCGGGGTGGTGGCGGCGGCTTTGGGGCGGCCGGCAGCCGTACGGGCAGCAGCGGTGGGTCCGGTTCTGAAGGCGGCGGCGGCGGCAGGGCCAGCCCCCGGCTTGTTTACCTAGACGACTTCCCTCGCCGCCGCCAGCAGCAGCTGCAAATGCAGCAGCAGCAGCAGCAGCAAATGCAGCAGCAGCAGGAGATTGAGGAGGTGGGGCCGCCGCCGCACCTGGCTGACACGGCCGCGGCGGGAGCAGCAGTGGCGGCGGGTAGCGCGCCGTTTGCAGCCGGTGGGGACGGCTGGGATGGCGAGGCCGACGGCAGGCTAGGCATGGACAGCAGCGGCGGCAACAGCTTTCACGGCTTGGCCGGTGGTGAGCGCCGCACCGCGCCCGCACGTGTGTACGGCGCCGCGGCCGCGCTGTACGCCAACCGCCCTCCACTGCGCCGCCGCGTTACCCTGCGAAGCAGCGGCGGCGGAGGCAGTGGCGGCGGCAGTGGCAGCGGCGGCGGTGGGAGCCGCGTTAGTAATGGCGGCGCCGGCGGCGGGGCGGACGCAGCGGTTGTTGTTGGTGGCAGCACCATTGCCACCGCCAGCGTCAGCGGCAGGAGCAGCGGCATTGACACACCCGGCAGCGTAACCCCGGCTGACGAGGAGCAGGAGGAGGCCGCTGCCGTTGCCGCTGATGGTGCTGCTGGTGCTGTTGGTACTGGTGCTGGTGCCGCAAGCGCCGCGGGTCGGATTGGCATCCGGCCGCACCCGCCGCCGCCTTTCTACGCCGCTGCCGCGCCAAGTGCCGGAGGCGGCGGCCGAGGTGGACAGGGCGCCGGTCTTGGTGGCGGTGGCGGAATGCGCCCGAGCCTGGGCCGGCCCATGCAGCGCCGCAGCCAACAACTGCCGCCGCTGCCCACACACGCCCAGTCAGCTGTAGCCGCCGCTGCTGCAGCCACGGCTGCAGCCGCTGCCAAAGCCACTGCTGCAGCCACTGCTGCAGCCGCTGCTGCAGCTCCCAATAGCGGCTGGGCGGGGCCCGGGCCGCGTGTCGAAGGCGGGCTGGGGCCCGGGCCGCTGGGTGAGGCGACCGTGACGGAGGAGGGCGGGGCGCAGGAGAGGGAGGAGGAGGAAGACGCGGTGGGAGGCGGGCTGTGGGAGCGCCACACCTACAGCGGCGGACGCGGCAGTGACGGCACGCGTGCGGCGCTTACCGCCGCCCGCAGTGCTCGTGCCAGCTTTGGTGGAGGCGGCGTCGGTGGCGGCGGCGTTGGTGGCGGCGGAGGTTCCAGGGTTGGTGGCGCCAGCTTTCTTACTCGCGGCTTCAGCCTCCGAATGTTCGGTGGCGGAGGCGGAGGTGGTGGGGGGGTTGAGGGAGGAGGCGGTGGCGGCGACCGGCCCTCGGGTGGTCGTACCACCGCCACCACCTCCTCCTCCGGCCGCCTGCTCAGCAGCTTTGGCACCCTCACCAGCTCCCTCTCGGGCGCCTTCGGTGGCGTATCGCCGCCTCCCGACAAGCCGATCCTCGTGCGCCCGCGCAGTGGCCCTCTCAGCGGTGCCACAGCCGGTGCTACAGCCGGTGCCGCTACTGCTACAGCCGCTACAGCTGCAGGCGCCAAGCCGCCGCTGCTGCGCTCGCTGCACGGCCTGCCGCCGGGCAGCAGGGCCCTCGGCTCCGCCACCAATGCGGCGTTTCCCGCTGGCGGGCAACATTGGGACCGTCATGGCGGCGGCGGCGGCAGCGGCGGCGGCGCCGCGGCAAAACGTGGCTCCGTGTCAGCATCCGGAGCCGTGCCGGGCGTGGGCGGCGGCTGGGGCGGCGGCGTCGCCGGGGCAGGGGGCGGGTGGGCGGGAGAGGGTGGCAGCGTTGGCGGCTGGGGGGAGGAGGGTCGGAGCTTCCGCGTGTCGCCAAACACAGGCACGCCTGCCAACCGCCAGGCCGCGTACCTCATGCAGCGTTACGGATCCAACAGCACGCTGCGAGATCCGGTGCCGGAGGTCGACGACGGCGATGGCGACGGTGATGCAGTTGGGCTTGCCGCCGCCGCCGCCGCCAGAACCGCCAAGGGCTCCAGGGGCCGTGATGGCGGCGGCGGCGGCGGTGGCGGTTGGCTGACGCGGCTGAGGCTGCTGGCGGCGGCCTGGCGGCGCAACCGGCTGACTGACACGGACGGTGGTGACGCAGGTGGCCAGCAGCAGCAGCAGCCGGCGGCTGTAGCGGCAGTAGCAGCAGTATCAGCCACGCCCCCGCCGCCGCTGCGGCTGCAGCTGCTGGCGGTTGGTCTGGCGGCGGGTCAGGTGCTGCTGCCGGTGCTGGCGTGGGCGTCGTTGTCTGTGTTTGCATGCGTGGATCTGAACCTGGATCCGGATCTGGATCCAGATACGGAACTGGCTGGCTCTGTCGTTCCCAGTGGCAGTAGCAGTGGCGGCGGCGGCGGCGGCGGCGGCGACCCGCGCTGGCAGTTGGACCTAGGCACCACCTGCTTCAGCGGCTCGCCCCACGGGTCGCTGGACACGCCGCTGGGCGCCCTGGGGCTGTCGGTGTTCTGTGCCGCGCCGCCGGCGCTGTGCTTGGCGGCGGCGGCGGCTGTGCTGAGCAGCAGGGGCCGGAGGGAAGGCGGGGGCGGCGGCGGCGGCGGCTACAGCAGTGCCCAAGCGCTGCTGTGGTCGTGGCTGTGCCGGCGCTTCAGGTGCGGTGGAGAAGAGCAGAGCCGATGGGGTTGGGTCGGGAGAGGGATTAGGGAGGAGGCATGGTAGTGTTCAGTGGCAAGGTCGCATTGCCGTCTATGGTTCGGGGCATTGCAAGTGACGACCGTCCCCCGCCCCGTTTTCTACGTGCATCCCAAGCACAAGACCCCAACGTGCACCCCCAAAACAACCCCGCCCAACCGCCACCCCCACTGACTCCCCCATTCCTTTCCAGGCGGCCCCACTCGGCGTTGTGGCACGCTGCCTCCCAGCTGCAGCTGCTGTTGCTGCTGGCAGTCGACGTTTACGGAGCAGCCTGGCCGCTACAGCCCGCTGCTACTGCCGCCACTGCCAAAGCCCTGTCAAGCGGCAGTAGCAGCAGCAGCAGCGGCATCAGCACGGCGGTGCTACAGCCGGCGGTGATGGCTGTAGCGCTCACGTCCATTGGGGTGCTTGAGCTGGTGTGTGCGCCGCTGGCGGGGCGGGCGCTGGCGCTGCTGCGGGCCGCAGGGCTGGGCGTGCTGGCGGCGACGGCGGCGCTGGCGGCGTTGCTCACGAGCGGCGCGGGCATTGACGAGGTGCGGGGATGGGGCTGAGGCTGGGGCTGTGTGTTTGACGAGGATGTGTGGGTAGATGTTTGACGAGGATGTGTGGGTACACGGGCATGGACAAGTGTTGTTAAGGGGCGTGGGTCGGCCGCAAACCCCCCGGACGGACCAGCGCCGACCCACGTAAGCACCTAACCCACCGCCGCCCCTTGAACCGCGCCGCCGCCCGCCTGACCCGCACCTCGCACCTCCTCCCTACCCTGCTGTTGCCTGCAGGCGGCTCGTGAGGCGGTGGGTGGTGTCATCGTGGCCCTGAATGCGGCGATGCTGACTGCCATGTGTGTGGCGGCGTGTCGCCGGGGGCTAGCGCTGCTGGTGCGACTGCGGCGGCGTGCGGCTGCTGCTGCGGGCTTCGGTGTTGGCGGAGGTGGTGGGCAGGAGGGTGGCGAGCTGAAAGGCGTGGGGCCGGGCAGGAGCGGTTGCGGCGGCTGGCTGGTTTGCTGGGGCCAGCAACAAGGGAGGCGGGGTCCACATCAGCAGCAGTGGCGGCGCGGCAGCTGGCGGCACAACGCGGTGGCGCCTCACCTCCACGGCAGGGGTGGGCGGGGCGGAGGCGAAGGCGGAGGAGGAGGAGGGAGTGGGGAGGAGGAGCCGTGAGGAATGCTATGTGCCGAGGGTGTGGTGGTGCTTTTGATACGGTAAGAGAGGCATAGGAAGGAGGTCGCGAGGATGGGCTGCTGCAATGGCGACATTGCAACACTTTCACCAGCGGGGACTTCAAGTGGTGCGTGGATCGATGGTGGGTCCGTGCCCCAGGCACGCAAGCAAGCAACTGGGGCGCGGGACGAAGCACATGTGTGTGTGTGAGAGAGAGATACGCCCCATCCGTTTAAGCGCCCACAGCAGCTGCAGGCGCCGAAGGGACACAAAGCACGCACAATATGGTAATTAAAATGCAATAGCAGGAAGTGTTGTTAGGGCGTTCATGTTTCATGCCAGCAGCTCGCCCCAGTCAGGGTGACTGAGAAGCGCAATTCAGCCCGAGCCCAAACACCCAGCCCCAGGCCAATCTGCCTCCACTTCAACCCCACTCACCCACCCGCGCCGCGCCCCACCACGATCACCATCATCACCACCTCTCCCAAACACAGAAATGTAAGCTAGTGTGAATGCAAATGCAAGACGCCGCCGAGTGCTCCAGGCTAGCAAGAATGCGTGGCAAGCACCGTACACAGCTCACCGTCCCCATAAACGGGAAGGAATGGGGCTTGGCTTGTGCCCCCTCGCCCCTGTCACGTTGCCGCCGGGCCTGCTGCGCGGGCCGAAATACACCAACAGCAACCCAAGGCTTGCATCTTCCAGGGATAGGCGAGAAGGGCCTTAAGCACGTTCTCGCCCACGTCATCCGGGGCCCAAAAATGCCTAGTATTCAGCGTTTGGGGGGGCTCCGCCCCTCCCAAGACCTCGCCCAGAAAGGGGTACTTGGCGAGATTCGGGGCCATTGGAAGCTCCACGTGGCGAGAATGAACCCCAGGAAATGCCCAATCTTTCTTGCCCGTGGGGGGGGGGTTAGAACGCTCAGAATCTGGGCATCACCTGGTACAGTGAGATGCATGATTTGCACGTACATGCTTTATTTGTGTATTTGTGTGTTTGTGTGCTTTAATCTTGTAGCCACGGACGTGGCCACGGACATGTGCGGACAGCCGCGGTGGTTGGATCTTCGGGAAGCGGAGTGCGCATGCGCTGGCCAACACCCATGCAGGTAGCCGCAGGTAGGACCCATGGCGAATTTGGGGGAGGGGGGTTGTCTGCAACCATCGGCCATACTGGGCCACGGTAACGCCTCGAAACACGGGCTCGCAGATCGGCGCTGGGTGACGCGCATTCCCTAATCAGGGGCCTCCTCCTGCCCCGGCGCATCAGCGCCAACTGGCTCGCAGACCGGCTTCTAGAAAGCAGGATAGCTCTCGCGGGGAAACCATCAGAACCCGCCGCACCAGCGTCCTCACCCGTAGAGCAGCGACCTAGGAAGGCCGAGATGGCGCTCTTTCGGGGAAGTTCGGCACAAGTATGTTCAGTGCCTACACAGGTAACGGAGCCGAACCGTTCCTGATGGGTTTCGATCTTGCGACCTTGATGTGACTCCGGCACCCAACTCCGGCATCGTGGCGCAAGACCACCCGCGTACAAAGCCCACGGGCGGGCTGGCTCAGCCCGAACCCGCACACGACGCAGCGACACGCTCACAGCACGCGCGGCCCGCACTGCACCGAAGGCCTGCCCAAGTAATGGGCGTGCCCGTAATGGGGTCCTACAGAGAAGCATGAAGGATTGAAGGCCCGATTCGGAGAGGATTCGGCTTGTCCAGTGCCCACGCTTATGTTTTCTGCTAACGGAGTGCCGCCTTTTCGCGCGTCGCTCGGTCACGGATCCGACACTTCTGTTCGTACCCCACACCCCCCTGCGCGCTCATCTGTAAATTTACAGAGGTGGCGAAACGGGGCAAATCGACGCGAAATTGAGCCGAAACCCTGCAGAGCGGACGTCACTTTGCGACTTCCTGGTGCGAAGCTGCACCTCAATCCAAAGGTCGTCGCTGTGGATCGAGCTCGCATTTTGGCGCTTTATACAAGTATTTCACGACCTAGCAATTAGCACATGTGACTGGTTGTGACTGACCCCGAACTCAACAATGGGGATAGAGGAACTTTCGCAAAAATTAGGACGCAGGACCGCTACTGTTGACTATTAGAGTTCTGTGATATGTAGACTCTTACTGTATGGCTTCTTCAGCGCGGGCTTGGGCTTGGGCTCGAGAAGACTGCACGTATTGCAAGCAAGCCATACAACTTGCTACTTCTTGCGTGATTCTGTGCTCCTGCCTACTGGTTACCTCTTCATATGCGTATCTGGAGGTCGAGGTGGACAGCGGTCGCGCATTCGCGACCGCGGTCACCAACCTGAACGTGACCAGTATAACTTTTGTCGCGGACATATTTATGCACGAGAGCGACTGGGGTGACATTGTTCCCGCCAATTCAACGCCGTTCGAGCGGACGACCAACTTGACACTACAGTCAACCCCAGACAACATCGCGCGGAGGGACTACTACGCGTTCAACGGCGGCTATGTTAAAGACAAGGTGAGTCTCAGTTGAGCCGGAACAGCTGTGGTTGCTCGGTGGGTGGGAAGACGGCGCCTGGGAGACCAGGGGGGCCCGGGGATGGGGTGATACAGCCAGCGTGGGCACGCGTGTGTCTCTCAGGGTCTCTCACATGTCTCTGGCATGTGGCCCACACCCCCCATCACCCGCGCCAACGCGTTGACTTCCACGCGGTGACGCGGTCGGTCACACTCCATGCCTCAACGTCAGCGATGTGCTCCCGCTCCTTTCGCCGCGTGCTGTGCCTCGCACCCTAAACCGCCCTCCTTGGCATTCGCACCGCCCATTTTGCAATGCATGCCCTCATCCATTTTTCCTTGCTTGCTTGGCTGCCGCAACAGGTTAAGCTAGGCCCGGGCGTGGTGATTACGATATTGGGCATCGTGCTCACACACTACCGAGATGGCTTGGTGTCTACTGCGCCAGGTGCGTGTGAGCGCTAAGGCGGCTAGCTGGGGATGCAGGGGGCTCTGGGGTGTGTGGCCGTGGCTGGGGGGCTGCGGGCTGCGGGCTGTGGGAGTGTGATAGGACAGGGTTTAGGCAGGTTGGCGAGGTCCCGTAGGGTGCAGCTGATGCCCATATCCCAAGCAGACGGCAGACAGTGCGGGCTGCGGGCTGTGGGAGATACTGGTATGCAGGGTGCGGCAGGGGGTTGTGGGGAGGGGCTTAGCCAGGCAGGGGGGTAGCCAGGCAGGGGGCTGTGGGCAGGGGGCTGTGGGGAGGGGGTTGTGGGGAGGGGGTTAGCCAGGCAAGGGGCTGTGGGGAGGGGGTTGTGGGGAGGGGGTTGTGGGGATTGGTTAGCCAGGCAGCTGTGTGGCAGCTCCGGGCCTCCGGACGTACGTGCGTGCTGGCCTGTCAAGCGAATGCCCGGGATGGCGGCAGGGACGGTCTTACCAGGTAGGGAAGTCATTGTAGTGGGTCAGGACCACCGCACTGCCCAATCATTGTAGCGGGTCAGGACCACCGCAAATCTTTCTTGTGGTTGTGAGGACGCATTGTTCACACACGATACGTGGAACCCCGAGCCCGCACCCGATGTGCGCACCCGACACGCATGCACGCACGCACGCACGCACGCACACACACGCACACACACAAACACACACACACATACACACACATATATGATATACACACACGCACACACACACACACACACACACACACACACACACACACACACACACACACACACACACACACACACACACACACACACACACACACACACACACACACACACACACACACACACACACACACACGGCCAACACAGGCATGGACCTGTTTGCCAAGTCCGACCCGCCGGTCGCGTCAGCACTGGCTGCCAACCTCCAGACGCCGCTGATTGTTATGATCGACGCGGCGCTCAACCAGCCGCTGTGCTTCCCGGAGGACACCTCCAAGCAGGTACGGCAGCAGTACGGCAGCAGTACGGCAGTAGAAGGGCGGGAGAGGCAGGAGGGCCGTATGGGCGGCGGGGCTGCCGTACGGCAGGGCGTGTGCGGGGGCAATGCACGGGGTGGGTGGGGTTGGGTGGGTGGGTGGGTGGGTGGGTGGGGGAATACCAGCCCAAACTAAACCAAAACCAACGAAAACGAGGGGAGTGCAGGCAGGGGGGGGGGGGGTTGGGGGGGAAATGTGCGGGACCTGTGCGGACAGGCACGGCAGGTGGCATTACGCGTGCCATGGTAGCCGCCAGCAGACAGGCAGACAGGCAGGCAGGCGGGCAGGTGTCACGGAGGCTTCTGGAGGAGGCCAGCCGTTGACGTAACAGCGGCAGGAGGGGCGGAAGTGATTGGGTGTCAACGGGATGCATTGCGGGAGACCAACGGACAGCCACAGCCATGATACACGTACGGGCACACATTGACTGGCCAGCCACGCGGCCCGCCCCGCAACCACGTGCCCTACAACCACGCGCCCTACAACCTCACAACGCCAGATACGTGGGCTTGCAACGCAGTAAACCCAGGGGGCAGGCAGGAGGCTTGTGACGGAGGCCAGCGGACAACGACAACGCACAATCACTTGTCGACTCACCCGCGGCATGCCTCACCTTCGCCCACCCCATCTCACCTCCCTGTGACACCAAAGCCCAACCTCCCGCCGAATGTACCTGGCTACAACTTCGCTCGTGCCTATTTAATTATATATGCAACCCCCCAACGACTTCACTTCTAAATTAAATAAATGAATGTAACCCCCTCATGCAGAGTATCGCGACTGTTCCACGTCCTTCCAACTTCCCCGGGCCCCAGCTCTACAACGTCTTCAAACCCCAGACCGGCTGCATCCCAGTGGGCGGCAGCGGCCCCGGCACCGCGCCTGGCGGCGACCTTTCGGCTACCACCGCCGCCGTCGCCGCCGCCGACCTTTCGCCTCCCGCTGCTACTGCCAAGGCTACTGCCGGGAGGGTGCCGTGGTTGCAGCGGTGCTGGGCGGTGCGGCGTGAGTATGTGGACATTGCCACGACAGGTGCGCGTGTGTGTGTGTGTGTGTGGGGTGTGTGTGTGTGGGGGGGGGTGTGTGTGTGTTGGGAAGCGTGCTTGATTGTGATGGCACTTCGGTTGCGTTTGCATGTGCGCTTGTTAAGAACGCGCGGTACGGGAAAGGAAGGTGTGTGGGTTCGGTCCCGTTCGGTGCGTGCAATTTGGTGAGGCATTTCCAGCAGGTTTACCCCGCCCGCGCACGCACCCACACCCCACCCCACCGGCTTGAGTAGTCTTGCATGGATTCCCACCCACACCCACACCCCACCGCATCGGCACGCGCAACACCACACCTGCTGTCTGCTTCGCTGCACTTCTCTGTACCAATCCTTGCAACCCCATCACGTTTGCAGGCGCCATCTTCGGACCCTCGGGACGCCCCGAGCGCACCTACTACTGGACCTGGGCACTGAAAGTGGATGTGTTGTGTGACGCAATCGCCAGCCCCGAATGTGAGCGAGCTCGCGGAATTTCCTTCTTTGCTTCTTGCAATTTTGCTTTTTTGCTCCTGGTTAACTTAACTATTTATTTTGTCTCGACGTTCTATGGAGGCTTACTGCAGTTTTGGAATTAAGAATAAGTTGCTCGATCATCTCGATATTTAAATAACAGGCGTGGCACAGCTGGGGCCGCTGGGGTGCTACCAGTCCACCCTGTTCCAGGTAGGTTCGTGTGTGCGTGTGTGTGCGTGTGTGTGTGCGTGTGCGTGTGTGTATGTGTGTGTGTGTGTGTGTGTGTGTGTGTGTGTGCGTGTATGCGTGTGCGTGTGCGTGTGTGGGTTTGTGTGCGTGCGCATGCGCATGCCTGTGCGTGTGCGTGTGCTCAAACCCTATAACCCACCACGTTTACTACCCACCACATGCAGGCCTCTCAGCCGCGGGGCCCGGCCGCCACCCCGCCGCAGCCCCAGCCAGCAGTAGCAGGGCTCCCGAGCGGTGGTGTTGGAGGCGGCAGTAGCAACAGCAGCGGCAGCGGCAGTAGCAACAGCAGTAGCAATGGCACGGCGGCCCTGGTGGGCGAGGTGGTGGGGGCCGTGCTTGGCGCAGGTGAGTGTGTGTGTGTGTGTGTGTGTGTGTGTGTGTGTGTGTGTGTGTGTGTGTGTGTGTGTGTGTGTGTGTGTGTGTGTGTGTGTGTGTGTGTGTGTGTGTGTGTATCCACTCCCTCTCCCTGCTAAAAATTAACCACATCACATCAAAGTAGTGTCTGCGTGGCCTATTCACAAATGCGACACGTGTGTGTGTGCGCGCGCGGGCGGCCTCTCTCTGTCTCCACTCCCCCTTGAACCAATGACCCGATAGCCGATAACCGATCCAACACCCCTGCCGCCTCCACAGCATGCGTAACGGCCATTGTAGCGGGAGGCGCAGTACTCCTGTACCGCCGCCGCCGGCGCAACGGTGCGAACGGCGGCGCCGCCGGTGACGGCGGCGGCGGCGGCGGCGGCGGGTCTGGCCGGTCGCTGCCGAAGACTGACTCGATCAGCAGTAGCGCTGGGGCCGTCACCGCAAGCCTGCTGGGACCCGGCGGCAGTAGCATGTGCGTGCCGTCAGAGCAGCGACGGCTGCTACAGCCGCTGCAGGCGGCGGCGGCGGATGAGGGTGGAGGGGTTATGTCAGTGATGCCAGGCGGCGGCGGCGGCGGCGGCGGCGGCGGCGGAGTCGCCAGGAAAAGTGCCGGGCCGCCGCCTATGCGCGGCGGCGGCGCCGCCGCCAGCGGTGCTGCCGGCGAGGGCCCGTCCCCGGCGGCGGCGGCGGCGGCGGCGCTCATTCACATGGACAATGATGGCGAAACAGATGGACGAGATGCGGGTACGGCGGCGGCGGCGACAGCGGCGGCGGGTGCGGCGGCGGCTGCACTGGCAGGGGTGCGGCCGGCCCTGACAGCAGCGGCGGTGGATGCGGAGGCGGAGGCGGAGGCGAAGGCTGCTACAGCCGGGCACGCACACGAGCGCGACTTTTTCGCCGACGTGCCCGTCACGCCTATGATGCCCCACCGACCTGACGTGTTGCTGCTACAGCCGGCTACAGCCGCCTTCGGGCCCGCGGCTGCTACAGCCGGCACCACGCGCGCCGCCAACGCTGGCTGGGGCTCTGGGGCTTTGCCTGTCGTGGGGCCGGGCCCGGGTTTGTGCCCGGGGCTGCTGGGGTTGGTGCCGGGGCAGCAGCAGCAGCAGCCGCGGCGTCGGGGCAGCGAGGCAGCAGCTACTGCTGGGGGTGGGGGTGGTGGGGGTGGACATGTTAGTGCTGCTGCCGCTGCTGCCGCTGCTGCTGCCGCTGCTGCTGGTGGTGCTGTGGAGGGCGAGGGTGTCGACGGCTCGAGCGCCATGGAGGTGAGAGAGGCTGCGGGGGCAGCACAGCAGCAGCGGGGTGCCAGCGGGGGTGCCAGCGGGGGTTACACGGCTCGGCGAACGGTGGACGGTAGGCGATTGATACAAACGAAAAACTTCGGTAGGACGGTAGACGGTAGGCATCCTTGGGGGGACAGCAATCGTTACTGCCGATGTCGACCAGGTCCCGGCACCAGCTCCAGCGGGGGGCCGGGGTTTGAGCGGCAAGATATCGTGTGTTAGTCCGTCTGCAGAGCAGCAATGCGAATGGAGAGAAGCACTGGACAGAAGCCCCAACATGTGTTACTTAACCTAATAAACCCCATGAAGGAGTTTGGCATGGAGTTGCGGTATCCGAATCCCTACCCATACTCACCTACGACCATGTGTGTGTGTCGTACGCTGTGTACGTGTGTGTGCACGTGTGTGTGCACGTGTGTGTGCACGTGTGTCGCCAGGTCATTCTGGAGCCGCCCGGCGGCGGTGGTCACGTCAGCCAAACAGGCGGCGGCGGCGGCGGTGGCG